>NW_007246691.1:457656-539983 GCF_000164805.1 Carlito syrichta | reverse complement strand
TTCCCGGAGGGGTCTGAGGGTCAGCGCGTGTTCGGTCGTGACACGCCACACACACTTGTGGCAGGCCGCGCTTGTCTCGATCTGGCAAGGTGCTCCGTGTCTTGACGCCCGTTTGAAAAGCGCGATTCGGCGCTTCTGCAGTGGGGATGGAAGGGAGAGGGTGGGGTGCGGGAACGGGGGCGAAGCCTGCAGGACCGGGCAAGCGGGCGGCGGCGGGGTGAGGGGCTGCCTCCCGCAGGCTGGACAGCTCCTCCCCGCAGCTCCTTTGTGTGGCGGAGAAGCTGGCGAGCCGGCCTGTCCCCGCAACAGCCCGGGCCCTCGGCGTCAAGGTCCTCCCTTCCGAGTCATCAAGGATGCGGGACGCGCCTCGGGCCCTGCGTGGACGCGGGAGGGGGCGCCTGGGTCCCAGCGCGACCGTGGCCGGCTCTGGCCCAGTGGGGTGGGCGGCCGGAGGGAGGGCTCCGGTCACACGGCCTGCCGGCAGGAGCGGGGCGGATGGGGCTGTGCAGATGCCTTTTGGAGCGGGGTGACTTCATAGCGGACACGGCTGCAAAACTGCTTCGTGACACTACTTCGCGGCCACCAGCGCTGAGTGAGGGACCCGCCCCCGCGCCCCCGCTGTCTCTTCCCCCGCAAGTCACAATGCCAGCGGCTTGGGCGAGGGGGCGCGGCGCAGGCGGGCGGGGGAAGGGGTCGCTTTCCCAACTCCCGGGGGTCGGCTGCAGGAAGAAGCCATCTGCGGCTCCCACGTGCCTTGCGAAGTTCTCCTTCCACAGGAATGGCAACAACGGGGGCGAGGGTCGGCAAGACGCAGGGGTCCTCCACCCGCTCTCGTCACTTTTCCAGTACCCTCTCAGCACGCCGAATTTACCTGCGGGGGTGACTGGGTCGGCAGGTGCCTGTCTGTGTGCCTGTGCGTATGGAAATGTGGCTCTCCTGACGCACGAACGCGATTTTTTGTGAGCCGGTTTTAACCTGGGCACACATTTCTAAGCACAATAGAGATTTTACAGCGTGGGCGAGAGAGTGCATTCCAGCGAAGCAGGACACGTGATCTCCAGCTGGAGAGATTCGGTGTTAGGAACTCGGCTTTCTTTGTTCCAGCCTGCGCCTGTGAGACGCTCGGCATCCCGGTGGCTGGAGTCCTCCTCCAAAGGGGAAAACGATGAAGTTGGCAGGAGACGCGGGTCGGGGGGAAGTGAGCACAGGCAGGCGGGTGCCGGGAGGGGCTGGAAGCCGCCGCGCTGCCGGCTCTCCCCCGCTGCCGCCCCCACGCCCACCCCCCGCCCCAGCTGGCCCTGCTTTAAAACGAGGCGTCTCTTCTGCGAGGCGCGGGGGAAAGTTCTCCAGCCCCTGCACACGTGGGCTTTCCAGCGCATCAGAACCTGCCGTGCTTCGCGGCAGATGACGCCGCCTCCCCGGCCCGAGGGTCACGCCTCCGTCCCCGCGCCGTCCAGCGGGCCCCCAGCTCCCAGGGAAGCGCTGCGAAGCCGTTTGGCACGAGACGGCCGCACAGTCCAGCCTCTGCGTCTTGGAAACCGGTGGTCACAAGCGGGGAGACATGAGAAAGCAGGGGCTGGGGAAGGGTGTGCGATTCCTTAAGACCCACAGGGCCGATAGTGTCGGGCGGTGCTCGATGGTTGCCTTGGACTTCTCAGGTGCCCCTGGCTGGTGGAATGTCCTGGAGTCAGACGGTTTGTGAGTTTAGTGGAAGTAGAACATGTTACCGACACGACATTGAGTTACCTGGCTTGGAGATGTCTTATCTCATTCTCGCTTCATGTTCTAGAATTCATCTTGATGGGCTAAAGTTTTTAAAATATGGGCTATTTCTGCACTCAGCTGCATTGCATCACGCAATATGTGGTGGTGAGGAAAGCAAAGTCCGTTTCTATAAAATATTATGAGGTGAGAAGTCTTTATACATTTTGTAAAAATTGACTGTCCAAGAAAAGATGTGTACTTACCATAGCAACCCGTACGTTCTACGTCACTCGTCCCTGCACATATGCCGCGTCAGAATTAGAAACAACTTTGGGAAGAGGCAAACCTGGTCCAATTGCAGTAACCATGTTTTATTCAGAATTTTAGTGCAGCTTTAGAGTGGCATTACCATTTTCTTAATTAAAATCTTATTCCACTTTCTTTCTTAAGACTTTGATTTTTTAAATTCCTTTTAAAATATAGGCTAGACATAGCCTTAAAAGTTTTTGTGTGTATCTGTGCTGTTTTCTGCTTTGGATTTTTAAAAATTCTGAAGCTGTAAATTAATATTTTGAGTTTTTATCACTTATGAATGTTATTAATTGTATGATATACATGGTGTTAATTTCCAGGAGTGTTCCTTAGATCTCTTTGTTTCAGTATATAGTACATGCTTAAATATATGATATAAAAACCTGTTCTTGTTAATCACTACTTCAAACGTCCACTTTTTAGAATAGTTAGAAACCTGAAGACGTTAGATTTTAATTGACCTACTGATGCTGTAATTTTATCTTCTGAATGACTGTGGCCTCAGTATGAGAGTGGACCATACATTTCACAATACTGTTACCTCATTCCCTACCCAGATTAAGAGAGTACACAAAGAGTGACCAGGTAGTAATACATTACCATCTGAATTATTTCCGGATCCTTATTTCATTTCTTTTTTTTCACATAAATTATTTCAAAATTTTCAAAAAAATTATTCGTTTCAAACATGTGTGCTATTCATTGATCATAACAACTCCAGTAGCCACTCCTTCAACAGAAGACATCATCGGGAGTGTTTTGTTGTCTCCAGTAGCAACGGCTGCTGCATGGAGTATCATCCCTATTCTTTTTTTGAGTCATATGAATTTGCGGGATGACTTTGGGGAAACTGCTATTTCGAAACTGTGACTCAGAACAGATCTTTAGCTTATGACAAGACAACAAACCTTTAAGTAATTACTATCCCAAGGAAGATACCATTGGAGATGATGGTGTGCTCTTTGGAGAACCCTGAAGTTTCCACTTTGAGTCTCTTAAATCTAGCACCCTCATCAGTTTTCAGTAGAGTTCCAGTATTCCAATATTTAAAAATATAGATCTAATATTAAAATAGCAATTTAAACCTATAGTGTAGCAATTGTATTCTATTCTGAGGAAGCATAGAGGCAGAAAGGAGATTCATAGATAGGCTTCACATATGTTTGAAAATACCAAATTGTCAATTGTCAGTGAAAAATCAAAATTAAGAGCAGCACTATAAAACAATGCTTGGTTGATGGTGGCCACAGGTCATTAGCATTTTTTCTTTATGAAGTTTTTAAACATGTTCTGTAGTCAGATTTCAAGTGTTAGAAATATTCATGTTTTTAGATAGGAGATTGCCCTGAAATAGTGAAAGAGGAGTAAGAAAAGCTTAGGTGTGTCCAGAAACACCTTGTAATCTTAGGTAATATAAATCAACCTCTTTTAATGATATAGGATAGAGGTAGTAATAACTGCTAGTCTTTAACTGTAGTGCATATCAAATAAGACAGAGTGGTACATGAAATGTGGTTTGGACATTTTGAAAGAGTGCAGCAAAACTCTGGTGCAAATCACTTTTTCTATGGTAATGTGGGGGGGGGTTGTGTTTGGCATACTATATTTTAAAAGCTTGATGTTCAAATAGTCAAGTCTGTCGATTTCCTGTCTGAGAATGAAGTGGATATGCTCAGAAATTCATGAGTTATCACTTCGTCTTCTCATTTCCCTCCCATTGTGCCTGAACTGTAACCATAATTCTCATAAAACTGCAGTTACTAAACACCCAGTGAATCAGGTACTTCAAAAAATCCTGTAAGAAGCATGATTGCCATGATTTTAAATATTAGAAAATTGAGTTTCCAAGACAGCAAGTGGTGTGCCCATTCTTCGTAGTTATAAAGTACTGGGCCAACCAACATGCAAGCCCAAATTTGGCACCTGTGCCCTTTTCCTGATGCCATGCTCTCTTCTTCATGGGCATCAATTGAAGTCCATTAAATTGCTCAAATCTGTTGATCATAGAACATTTTTCTGATGTACAAAGAAAAGAATTAAGATTTTTGAGCCAGATTTTCACAGTGATCTGCATATTTGGCAATAATACACCATATTGCTTTTGTGATCATCATTTAGGAATCATTTACTTATTTTCGTGGCAAAGTTAATTAATGTCAGAAATATTTATTAATCTATTATAATTTGTCATATGAAAGTACATTATGGAAGTTTTCAGTAAGGCAAGTTTTGAGTCAATAACTGTCATGTCCGTTTTGGAACTATGATGATATACTTGCTAAACAGGGCCTCTGAAGAGGTATCATATATATGCTAATTAAATTATTTGCATAATAGGAAATTATCATTTGTCATTCAAAGACATATGGAAAAATTACTAAATAAATTTAGTAACTCCAAGGAGTTCCTGTGTACACTTATTTTCATTTCATTGTTTACTGCTTGATAACCTATTTAATATCATTTTACTATAATACACATGAAAGGAATAGTAGTTACATTAGCATTCACGTGATCTGTTTCGATAGTTTAGCAGTGGAGTAGTTATTTACATTGTTTAAAGAATGCATGTATTGACTTCTGAAACGATGCAGTTTCTTCAGTTGTGCCAAAGTATTTTGGCTCTACCTGAAATTCTGTAAGTGTGAAAACACATGTAATACCAGCAGATAGTTAGACTATGTTCAAGGTAGTAGTATAATAAATTTGTTAAGATAAAAGCAGGGGGACATGTGTGTGTAAGTGTGTATGTGAGTGTGTGTGTTGTCACATGAAGAAGAGAATTAAGTTATGGTATTCAAGAGGTAAAGTAGTATGAGACCAAGTTGAGGAGATACAGGTTTCAGTTATAGAAAAGAGGTAGCTGACCTGCAAAAACAAACGTACTGATAGCCCAAGTGCTACCACTATCATTGTGAGGTTTTCATAAGTAGAAAGAGAAGATGATACTGTGAAAAACAGAGCTAATATAAAAAAATATGGAACAGTTGAAAATAAGCTTTGAGACTTAGTTTACTGAGAAAAAATATAGAATTTTAATGCTGTTATCATTGTGAAAAAAGATAAGGATGCTTTGATATAGTGGCAAAATATTTTATAGATGTCTGGTTGCATTATCAAATTATTTGATAACGGAAGAAAAGGCATGAAATGAACCTGGTTGAGATAGTGTCTAGGTCTTATAGTGTCTAAGTCTTATTTTAGTCATAAGCCTTAGACAAGACTTAGACACGGCACTAAAAGGGTGGGCACAAAGCTAAAATATTCAGCTGAACTTAAATAATTGGTGTGACACGGTGCGGCTAAAATAATTAAAAATCGTACCTCACCAAACTTCTGGAGTACTAACTGCTCAAGTGTTCTCACTGAACGCATTCACTGTGTGGTTCCTTTTTCTTTTTTTTTTTGAGTTGGAGTCTCACTCTTGTCACCCAGACTGGAGTGCAGCGGTCGCTCCCGGCCACCACAGCCTTGACCTGCTGGGCTCCGGTGATCCTTCTGCCTCAGCCTTCCGAGTAGCCGGGATTACAGGCATGTGCTACCACACCCAGCTGATTTTTTTTTAATTTATTGTAGAGATGAGGTCTCACCAAGTTGCCCAGGTGGGTCTCGAACCCGCGAGCTCAGGCAATCCACTCACCTCGGCCTCTCAAAGTGCTGGGATTACAGGCTGAGCCACCGAGCCCAGCCCACCATGTGGTTCTTAACTAGTAGCAGTCACCTTGAGGAGTCACATAGGAGTGAGATGTACCTTGGACCATGTATTTTGAGCACTCACATAGCATTGGGTAGTTACTGCCCGGTGTTATTCTGAGTCAGCATAACTCAAGACACGGAAAACTGTTCTTCCCTATTTCAAGTGTGATTAATTTCTTAAGACAATTATAAAAGCAAATGTAATTAAATCAGATACCTAGTTAAACTTGGAATGAGTGTTAAACATTGGCGATGTCCTTAGGGTAATACCAGTATTGCTGAACGTTGGGCATAGTGCACACACACAGCTGTGATTGTTCTGTTTTGCGTGCGCGCGCGCACACACACACACACACACACACACACACACACACACACACACCACACAGCTGTAATCTTGCTCTTTCACGAGCTTAAAAGGACTTACGAGAGTCTCGTTTTATAAAAGAAATGGAGGAGACCTGGCTCAGGTAGCGTTCTTGCTCAGGGTTGTCCTGCTGTTATTAGGAGAAAGAACAGTAGAACCTGATCTCCTGGTTTCCTCCCTTTGCCCATCCCACCCTTGAAACTGTTGGAGTTTCTTAGATCTGAGGAAAACAGAAGAGAGAAAGAAACCCTAGTCCAATTGAGCCAATTAATGTAGGCAGCCAATATGGTGACACCATCCAAAAGACATTTCTTTTTCATATAATTTTTGGCCTGACTTTTCCCTGAGTTATTTGGTTTAAGTGTTTTGGACAGTTGCCTTATCTTTCCACTTTGATTTGACTGTCTAGGCAGACTATAATGCTATAAATTTAACATCTGTTAAGTCTTCTATTTTAGAAAAGATATTTCTTAAGAAATATGGAATTAATTTTCACTAATCTCAAACCATTCTAAATTTGGATACTATATTCTTACTTAAAATATTAAAATTAACATGTTCTTTTAAATTATTGATCTTTTTAAGATAATGCCTACTAAATGACTCTTGGATGATAAGGAATGTTCAATTCATTTTAAATAAATGAATTATTCTCTAAATCTGCTAATTCCATTGGGGGTCAACCAATGAGCTTTCTTACCAGAAAAACCCAAGAATGCTTTCAAGTGCTGTTAGACGTTTCTGTAAAAATTACCTTAAATATTCATTAGGAAAGCATTCTAATTGAAAAAATAAAATATAATACGGTTGGAATTTGTAAAACAGATTTATTTCTGTGATTTTTTTTTTTTTTTGCTTTGGTAAGTTACACTTTGAAAGGTTTTTTGAAATAAAAAGCTTCCTCTTCTAAATATCTGTTTATGCATTTGTTATGGCTTAGTTCCTCTGTCACAAGACAAATTTGAAATAAATGTTTCTCATTTATGTTTTTTCTAATATTAAAATTCATAGTCCACATTATCTGGAAGCTTTGGTTACCAGGGAAACTTAGGGCAGGATGTTTTAACCCACCTACACAACATATTAGCAATGATTACAAAGCATTTTTGAAATTATGATGTTAATCTCTTAAAATATGTATTTGGGTTCAAACAATGAAATGTAGAAATATTTGCAAACAAAGTTTTAATTATGCAAGATAAATCTACACAGTCCTATCTCATAATATTCTTTAAAAGACAAATTAAAACTTGATACAGAATTAATGTTCAAAATTGAAGAAACATCATGGTGACTAAATTACCACATTACGTGTCAGCACATTAGATATGCTTTTCCTTTGTAGAATGGTTCTTATTCGTGCCAGCTTTCAGTATACTGTTCTGAAACTCGTGGGTGGGATAGAACGGAACATATTTCTGCATCTGTGAATGTAATCCCACACACTATTTTACATGACAAAATCTGAATGTCCCAAAACTCGGTGTTAACAGTAAGAGAAGATGTCAAACTCTACTAGTCCAGGGTTTGAGTGTCCCCTGCAATGTTGCCTGTTTTGTACTTTATTTAATGAGATGTCATTCAGACATGTCATACAAGGGGAAAGGGTGCTGCCTGCTTTCTTGCTTTCTCTGAGACCCATCGTCTCTAAGGTTTGCTCCCTGCAGACAAAAGGTGAGCCACTGAAACACAAGCGCAGTGTACACCAACATGGAATTTGAGCAAAGGGAGCTGAGTGCAAAGAGAAAGTACAGGAAGAAAACTACAAGAACTGCTGCTGTGCTATGCATGTTTAACTTCCATATAAAAATCTGAAAGTGATAAGCTTTAGAATCCCATTCTGTATTGAGATGCAGTACATGGTCATTTGTGAAAATATAGTACTTGGGAAAAATGAGGAAGACTACAGGTAATTAAGAATGCATTTACCTTAAAGTAGAATGTGCTGGTGAGTAAACCGGCTAGAGCAAGGTTTGGATCATTTGTGTTTAAGGTCTGCTTTCATTTAATGTGATTGTAGAAATATTTGCAAACCTCAAAGTCACAGGAATGCTTTCTTTATGCATCTCCCCCTAAATATACCCTGACCCAGACCAGGGCGCTTGTCTTCTGTGGCAGTGGGCAAGGTTATATCTTCTCTACTGTTTATCAACCAGTGTGAGTTAAACTATGAAGATAGGGTGTCGTGGTGACTGCTGACTGAATCATATGCTGGTCTCTCTGCACTCAGTCTGAGGGCACTGTCATCACAACTTTTGTCTCTGCGTGTGACCAAGACCACCCAAGCCTCAAGGGTGCATTTCTTATTTGCATGTGTGAAATTGTCCGTAATTTGTAGAAACATGTTCTTAATCACCTTCCCCATTTTTTCCTGGTAGAATTTCTCTGAATGTGAAAAATAGACAGAAATGTAGAAAAAAAAGGAGAGTTGTATTTGGGTCCTGGAAATATAAATGGATTCTTTTTTTGTTTTAAATGTTACTTAATGGTTATAGGACTATTGCTTAACAATGGATAAAGGAGTATTTTTTAGTGTAGAAGACAGGAATTTCATTGCAGGTCAAGAGTTATATAGCTTCATGAAAAAGCAATGTAATAGCTTCTAGGATTTAGATTAAAAGGAAAGTACCAAAAAAACTCTGATGCCGCTTGGGTTTTGCCCTCCCCACTTCTGGATGTGAGTCAAGTGAGAAATTTCCCCTTAAGCTGAGTAGAGATCATTGGTAAGTTGGAAAATTCCTCTGTGCTTAGTTGAATGACAGACATTTTGAATATGAATACAGTTGAAGAAGTCAAAATTCCTTTGGTTTTGTTCTTTACATATCTCTTTCTTTAAATAATCCAAGCTTTTAATTATGTAACTAGTGTGATCACCCAAAGATCACCTTAAATTGGCATTTTTAGGGGACTTCGATATAGGGACCATTCATTTCTAGCATCATTGACTGTTTCCTAATCCAGCACTTATATAGAAACTCACTTGATTTTTTAACCCAAGCAAACTAGCCCACAGGCTAGTACAGAGAAATATGCATGTTGTATAGATAGATGGTTGAGTGAATGAATGGTTCCACGTCCACTTCTGAATACCTGCAAATGACTCTTGTAGCCATTGTTGTAGTTCCCCCAAATTTCTTCTCTCCTTTTGCTGATGACATCATAGGATTGTGATTCTCAGCTCCCCTGTGATGTTAGGCATAGCCATGTGACCTACTTTGGCTGATGCAGTAGGAACAAGAAGTGAGGACTGTCTCTTTCGAACAGAAAGATGCATGGCTCAGTGCACTGTTTGCTCCTTTCCTGATGGAGTAATTGTGGAGGTGTGTATTATGGTGGGGCCTCCATGGGCCCGGTTCCGGAACAACTGCATCTCATGCAGTCTTCCCAGCACTCGAGCATTTCACTTATAGTATGAGGAAGAACTAAGGAATTGATATGTTGAGATCTGGGAAGTTGTTTGTTATGAGAGGATAGTCTAATCTTTTCTTCCTCTTAATTTATTGAATTTGGGAAACGAGGTGAAATTCTAGTGAATGTAGAATCCTGGCATTCCTTTCATGGTGTCACAACTATGGAAATGTTATATGAGCATGACTTAATTTAGATCGTAATATAAAAACATATACTCTATGACTGATTAAAGTTATAATTTTTAGCAAGCCTATTATTTAAAAGATAACAAAGTTATTATTTAAAAGATAAAATGATCCATTTGAGAGATTTTTATAGGTTTCAAGAACTTTGACTTTCTCAATTTGTAACTTTTTTTGCTCCATAAGTCTAAGAACTATGCTACTCTTCTTGTATAAGTTAGCGATGGCTCCTTGGATTTGTCAACAAGTCAGAGAAAGCAGGGTGGTATATATTTTCCTATCCTATATATTGTTGGGACAGTTTTCCTAATAAAAAATATCTATCATTTCTACAGGAATCCACAAACTTTTTGGTTTAAAAAATTTTACTCAAGTTCTTACATGCGTTCATTCACACTAAATACTTATTGCACTGTAACTTTCTGCCAGTCCTCATGCTGGGCATGGCTGAGGACAAATGTGATCCCTGATTTCATGGAGTTTATGCTCGGATGGGGTAGAGAGACCTTAAGCAAATGACTGTTCTAGGGACATACAATTGCAAATTATGATACAAGCTAAAATGGAAAGGATCGAGGTACTGAGAATGAATATTATGAGTCTCTGATGGACTACATTTAAATAAAAACTTTAAGATGATAGGAGTTAGCCAGGTGAAAAGGGTCGGAGGACAGGAGAATTCTAGGCATGGCAGATGGCCAATGCAAAACCTCGAATTCAAAAGAGAATGGTGCAATGGAGGGCAGTGCAACTGGAAAGAGGTCAACGTGGCTGGATATTAGGAGTAGGGAGAGACTGGCATGATATGGACCAGAAATCTAAGAACTCATTGACTAGGTTAAGAATTTAAGATTTTTTTTTTGAGTTGGAATCTTACTCTGTCACCCAAGCAGGAGTGCAGTGGCATACTTACAGCCACTGCAGCCTTGACCTGCTGGGCTCAGGTGATTCTTCCGCCTCACCCTTCCAAGTAGCTGGAATCCACAGGCATGCGTTACCACACCTGGATAATTCTTTGATTTATTGCTCAGTCTGGTCTAGAACCCCTGGGCACAGGCAATCCTCTTTTTTCCACCTCCCAAAGTGCTGGGATTACAGGCATGAGCCACTGCGCCTGACCAAGAATTTAAAATTTTTATCTTATATTCTATGCAGTCATTAAGCATTTTTAAACAGAAAAAATGGTGTGAACAGATTTCTATTTTAAAATGATCACTTGGGCCATGTTTACACAGCTGCTCCTTAGAAGAAGGCCACAGTGGAAATAAGGATTCATAAATTAGGAGTAGGTTGGACAAGAAATTAAATTCTTTTGGGCTGGAATCTTGGTAGTAGAAATGAAAAGAAGTAGATGAAACTGAAATATGCTTTGTAGAAGGTTATATTCATTGCTGACTTGGTAGTGAGAGAGGGCCAGTGAGAGAGAGTATGGTATCAAGGATGATTCCAAGAGCTTTGGCATGAGAAACTAGATACACAGAGGTAGAATTTGTTGACTGGAGAATCCCAAAAAGGAGCTAATCTGTTCAAGTGTCACTAAGTGTAACTAGACATTGATACAATGATGGAAACTGAATAACTGACTGACATATTGATGAAGCATGAATCAGAGTATCAACTTATAAAAATAAACACTTATCCATACGTAACATTACTGGAAATGTCTTGGATACTTTTGTAAGAGGAAATAATTAAAGCATCTTTTTAAGAAAAAAAAGTTTTCAAATAAATGAAAATTGAGTATGCATTAGTGTGACTCCTTATTTATTGCTATCTTGGTTTTGTTTTAATTATTCTTTGGCATGGAAAGAAAATATGAATTCATACCCATTCCTTCTGAATACTAATTTTTTCCATCGTTTCCCGTTATGCTTTATGATTTGGAAAGAACAACTCATTCCTGGTCCTTTTATACTTGATTTCCTAAGATGAGCAGGAGAGTGTAAATCACCGGCAGTTTTAAATAACCCATCTGAAGCCCTTCTTTGCCTCTTGGAGCATGGTGTACGCCAGGGGATACTGGGAGATTATCTGGGCAAGCCTATACCCATCTGCAAGGTGTCCTGCATAGGGTCCCTTTTCTAGAGCCGTACCTCTTCAAAATGCTTCACTGCTGAGTTTCTCAGTTAAGACACGCTGTAAATTGCTTCCCAGAGAGTGCATGGCTAAGTGAAGTGATATTCCTTTATTCGTGGATATGTTATTTAGATGCCAGTAAAAAGAAGTACCGATACTAGTGGCTAAACCAAATAAGGTAGTGATTGCACCCCTTCTTCCAGTTAGATTTTGCAATGGAAACTGTCATCCCAGAGCATCTCCGTTGCTTTCACCAGATGCTCATTTCTCCCTTTCAGGCCTGTGGAATAGCAATTCTTCTCTCCAAGTCCTAGCAGCTCTCGTCTCCCAATCTCCTACACAGCTCTTGTCTCCAATTCCTCTCACTCCAGGAGCCAGGCTGAAGGAGCAGCCTTCATCTTGGCTGTGCTATTTGCTTGGTAGAGGGCAAGAGCTGGAGGCCAGGCCAACTGGCTAATGTTCAACAAAAGCTCCCACTCACACACAGGGTATTTTGTGTCTGTTCACTGTCCATTGGTCAGTGCAAATCACATGACCAAGCCTGGCGAGGCAAAGGAACAAATGGTTGTGCATCTACCTGGTGTCAAGGCTTCATCTGTATCTATCTCTAGGGTACAGTTTAGCATTTATCTTTTGAAAGACAGTTTCCCCCCCCATCTTAACATAAATGCCCCCAGAGAGACTGTCACCCATGGAATGGTTAGTCGTGAATACAGCGGCTAGGTCCCTGGATCTCTTTCTGGGTCTTTGTATCCTTGCCAGCATGCAGATCTGTTTAATGCAGTTGTACTTGTGAATGTATTGTTATATTTGTGTTTTTGATTAAACCGAAATGGACTTTACAAGTTTCTCAAGCAAATTATGTTTGCCCTATTTCCCTGGGTTGTGGAGCATTTGTACAAAACAGTATTCATCTTGAAATTTATATGAATAGCAATTCAGTTTTAGCTTGGGAAAACAGGATTTCTTAGCTTTCAAGCATTGAAGCTTAGTTATGAAATAAAATTTTATTTCATTATACAAATCTGGAGGATTTGTGTAGTGTAGTGATTTAGATTTGGGGAATGGATGTATTTTGGAACTTTTGTGATAACTATTGATTCCTAACGCCTGAAATCTCCTTTAATGTTCAACCCCTTGTATATTTTATCTTTGTTCAGATCTCTGGTATCTAAAACTTTGGATTATAACTGTTATTTATAAGTGAATCACATTTTCATAAAGAAAATTTTATTTTTGTTAATAAATGGAATCATTGATATTGAGTAATTATAATAAATTAAATTCTTCAGAAGTACATAGATTAGATCAGTCATGTTTCTATTTCCTTGGGTGTACTTTTGAAGCCCATTAGACTGCTTTGAAGGGTAACACAATCACCATTCAAACATTTTTATAATTGTGGAATGTTCTTATTAAGTGAAATATTACAAGGAACTCCAATAAATAAAACAGAAATACACAAGACTGCTGTGTCTAAAATGACTATGAATTTTCATACCAATGTGTAAATATTTTATAATTTCTCACTTCCTTTTCTAGCAGGGCAATATGCTATCCCCAATTGAGGAAATTGTTTAAAAATATGGGCATTATTGGTTATTTTCAGCTACAGACTACCAACCAACTTGGAGTTGAGCAAAGTCATTTGAATTGTTTTAGGAGTACAAACAGGGTTGAATTGCATTATGTCTCCGTTTTTTCTCTTTGATTGACAGAGGGTAATATTATTCACACAAAGGCTCTCAGAGGGGCTCCTTTTAGCACACTATTTATCATATGTGTATGTAAGGTCCCTCCAAGACTGAAAGGGATTTGGAACTGCCAGTTCTGCTGCTTAATGAGCATCTTCTGTACCCAGCTAAATATGCAAAATGGCAGAGAAAATCCAACACCAGGGTAATCTGTGGCAGACAAAAACTGTTATTCATTTTGGTAATGATGACCCATTAGGATGACTTTGGTTTTTGTACTTGTCAGGGCTTGAAATCACTTCTCTCATCCTGAATACCCTATTGAGTTCATTGTCATTTTTGTGACAATGAACTCCAAGCTGATTATCAGATATTAGTTTCAGAAGCAAACATGGATTGCCTGTGAATGGTTATGTTCTCAGAATTTGTTTCTCTGTTGTCCCTTTAAAAATATTTGAGGGTATTTTGGAGGTCTTCTATTTTAGAAGATTTGGAATCTCATTACTCTCGGTTGCCTAACTTGTAGTACTCTCCTTCCATCTGTTACATTGGCCTTGAACTTTTTATTTTATCAAATGTCTGTGAAGATTGTATTTTGCTGGCATCTGTGGTTTAGTGGCATGCATAGTTGAATTGTAGAAATATGAGTTTAGTGGTGTTTTTTGTTACTTTCTGGCTAGGTGACTTCGGAAAAGTTATTTTACTCTCTATGTTATAATGTACTTATCCTTAAAGTCAACGTAATACCCATCTCATGTAAATGTTATGACAGTTAAATAATCCAGTAAGACTGGGTGTGGTGGCTCACGCCTGTAACCCCAGCACTTTGGGAGGTCGAGGTGAGAGGAGTAACTGAACCCAGGAGTTCCAGACCTCATCTGTACAATTTTTTTAAAAAAGAGCTGGGCATGGAGGCAGGTGCTTGTAGCTCCAGCTGCTTGGAAGGCTAGGTGGAAGGATCACCTCAGCCCTGCAGATCGAGGTTGCAGTAGCCGTGATCTTGCCACTGCACTCCAGCTGGACAACATAGTGAGACTCCAACTCAAAAAAAGAAAAAAAGAAAGAAAAACAATCTGCCACATTGTTACCTTAATGATAATTTGGATATGTGAATTGAATGATCTTACCCCTTCCTCAATTAAAAGTTTATTGATTTGGCTTTGTCTACATACCAGCTTTACTTCCTATGTTGTCAAAAACGTTGGTATTCTTCCAGCTTTGAAAAGACCTTGTTTTCTGCCACCCCTGGGCCTTTACACGTGCTGTTTTTCACTTGGTGAAGTCTGTTTTATCTTCCTGTTTCAATGGAGTGATCCCTTCCTGGGGGAAGTCTCTGCTGTCACCTCCTCTTTTGACATTGTATATACAGCAGAATGCTAACCAAGTGCTCCACACATGTTCATGGAGTATAAGTGCAGTACTGGTCTATGGCTGCATCTTTCTGATCCCTTAAAATTATTCACCTCAAATATTCATGAAACTATTTCAAAATGGATTTGTGTAAAAATGGAATAAACCAAGAAGAAGGAGCTAACATTTATTGGGGACCTACTATCATTTTAGGAATGCATCTGGACATGCCATATGCATATATATATTTCCTTATTTAATTCTCATCGACTCTATAAGCAAATATGATTTTTAGGAAAAGAATAAAAATATGTAATTATTAAAGGCACTTTATGCGAATTCAAAGGGAGAAAGGGAAGCATGAACAATTTATAGACTAAAAGAATACCATCCTTTTTGATTGAAAAACTAGAAGATTACAGGAAAGTTTTATGATGTCAGGAAAATTCCGTGTTATAGAATATTCCAGTCTTTTCAGAGAATGCCTTTACCATTTGCATAGATGAGGCTAGATGAAATTTAAAGTTTTTTTAAAAAAGATAGTATATATCTTGCACATGATGTGATATATTTATAAAATGAGGCACTATTACAAAAACAATTCCCATCATGTATGGAAGTACTATGATGCCAACACTCGTTTGCACCATGAACACAAAAAAGAAACTTTGGAAGAGCCTGCAGTTGTCAAGAATAAGTTGTGGGCTATCACAGTGAACATTTCTTGAAAGTCCAAATGTGATAAAAAACACTTGCACCTGTTAAATGAGGACACTGACCCTGTCAGAATGACATAACCAGCCACCAGTGAGTTCAGAAAGAACTACATAAACTCAAGAAATAAATTCTTTTTGGACTTTTAATTAGCAAACAGTTCCATTGTTTATCTTGAACTTTGTGCAAGATAATGCCTTTGGTTCCTTCATACCACAGATGACTATCAACTGCTAAAAACTTTGCTCACAAAAATGATTCTTAGAATGGACTACAGGTTCTTGTAATGAATAGAGGCTTATTATAGGCTTAAATCTACTACTATTAAACAGTGGAGGTACTAAGGTTTGGTATGACACTCAGCCAGCTTTACCATCTCCAATGATGCTAGAGGGCAAATAAAAATTCTAAACTAAAATACAATTAATTTAAATTTTTGTCAATTTAAAATATTGGCCTACTTAAAGGTTTTTCTTTTCTTCTACCTCCTCTCTTTCTCTACATATAAGAATTTAAATATTATTGTAATTGATCTCTTTGACTTAAGCTTCCTGTATCCACCTGTCAAATTAATCTTTGTGAATGCCTTCTTTGCAGAATTAATTTTCCTTTTCAGAGGTGTCCCGGGTTAATAAAAAGTATCAATTTCTTTAGTTGATATTCTTAAGTCTTCAAATTCTACATACAACTTTCTCAAACTTTCACTCTGCTCTTTCCTGTACAGGTATTGCACTCCACTGAAACTGAGCTGAGTTCTCCAAAGAGACCTTGTATATTCCTCCAAAGACACTTTGTTGTGGTAGGCAGGACACTGGCCAGGAGTTCCATGGATTTTCCATGCTGTTGACCAGTAAACTACATGTTTTTAAGCCCATGCTTCTTCAATTCCTCTGATCTTCCATTTCCTCCTCTGTAAAAGAGGGACTATGTCGTTGCAATTATGAGCTCTCTCATAGGATTGTTTTGAAGATAACGTGAACTTTTCAGTTTAGCAGATACCAGTGTAGACTTTAAAATCAAACCATGAATGCAAAAAAGGCATTTTACCTAACTCTGTTCTTGGCATTTTGAGTGTTATGTAAGGTTGTAATACTTGTTCTTTATTTCTCTAAACTACTGCCCTCTGCTCTTGACTAAGCAACAAAACCTGAGATCCTAAGATGTTCCATTGATGGTTAAACTTTGGATTTTCTGCTTTTTGCTTTCTGAGGGACAATATAGAGTTCAAGAGACTCTAGGAACTCAGTTCAATGTGCTCATGCTGCTTTCACAACTATATCTGAATAATGTCATTTGTAAGAGGCATTCTTTACTTTTCTTTTCGAGTTGGAGGCTCACCCTGTTGCCTGGAGTGCAGTGGCATGCTCACAGCCACCACAGCTTCTACCTGCTGGGCTTGGGCAATCCTTCCTCCTCAGCCTTCCAAGTAGCTGGAACTACAAGCACATGCTACCACGCCCAGCTAATTTTTTTTCGATCTATTGTAGAGACAAGGTCTTGCCAAGTGGTCTAGGCTGGTCTCAAACCCCTGGGTTCAGGCAGTTCGCTCGCCTTGGCCTCCCAAAGTGCTGGGATGACAGGCTTGAGCCACCGCACCTGGTGGCAATTTTATTTTCTTGCCTTCGGTGTACTCATCTGAAGAAATATATGGTGCATGTTTGTGTATCTAGATTCCTTTTGCTCCCATGGGATATTTTAAAGTATGCAAGTGGTAGAATATAGTATAATACAATTGTATGTTTTGCTGGTAGATAGAAAATCTATTCCTGCTGACAGGATTCTATATGACTTATGAATCCAAACTTAGCATCTCCGGCTTCTTCCCTTCTCATTAGCGTATACTTCTTCTAGCTTCACGTCCTCTAAATCCTAAATAGTTTTAAAATTCCTTTCCCCCCATAGTTCTCACTATTGCCCCCCAGTTCAGGACCTTTTAATATCTTCTCTCCCTGCTCCAGTGGCTCCTGACGGGGTCACACAGACCCCTCGCTTTCTCTGGACTCCTCCTCCAATCCCACCTCTGTGGAGCTCTCTGACTTTGAGACTTGTGAAATGCAGGTATGCATAGGACGTTTCTCCTGACTTAAGCACCACCGGCTGGCTGTCCCAAACTCTTTGACGTGGATTACAAATACAGTGGTTCTGCTCTCTCTCTCCTATGTACAGTCAACATTCTGGCTACACTGAGCTATTAGGAGCTCTAAAAATATGCCGTCTGTCTCAAGCTTTGTTGTCTGCCAAAAATACTGGCAGACTCCTTCGCCTCATTCTTTAGATTACAGATCCAAACGTCACTTTCTCCATGGAGCCTTTCTTTACCTTCCTCCTTCTTCCACCCCAGGAAAGTTAGTGGCTTTTTCCTCTGTATTGTATATATTTCTGCCGTAAGACTACTTATGTTATATTTTAATTGTTTGTGTGCTTGTCTTTTTCAGTAGGGTGGTCATTATGTTACCAGAAACAGCATCTTACTTATTTTTGGGGCATACCCAACTCTTAGTACACAGTGCCTATTCTATAAATATTTAAGGAAAAAATGAATAGCAAAAGAATGAATGACCCAGGTATGACATCAACAACTAGCCTGTATATACATACATATTAGTTATTCTGTTAGACATGATGTGATCAGGCCTATGTTTTAAATAGTCGATTTTTTCTTGTTGTTAGTTGCACATGAAAGAAAATATTAAGCATTTAGTTTTTCTAAATTGAATACAGAGACATAAAATGAAATAAAACTAGTGAGAGAATATGAGCGTTGACTCTGTAAAACCTAGATTTGGATTCTAGGTGTATCAAGTAACTGTGAAGAAATTTGAAACAGTCTGAATCATTTTCTTCAGCTGTATAAGGAAAATAAGATTAGTATCCATCTCACCATTCAGTCATAAGAGATAAATGAAAATGTTTTATGAACTATTAAATACTAAATGTTTTCAATTTAATTGTTTAGTAAGTTTAAATTTGTAATCACTGTAACAAACTCTGATGTGCACAGTTTTAAGACCTGTAACTGATATCAGGTATCTCCCAAGGCCTAATTTTTTTTTTACTTGCAAAGCTTGTAGTTTATTTGGATCCTGATTTCTTTTTTTGATTTTAGAGTCATGAGATACAAGTGAGGTTTTGCTGCATAAAAAAATTGCACGCAGGTGAAGTTTGGGCTTCTAGCTGGCCCTCGCTCCCACAACAGTAGACGAGATACCCAGCGTGTCACCTCATGGTCTCATCCTTCCTCAGACCCTCCGTCCTCTAGCAGTGCCCAGCAACTGCAGATCTCACCCTTGTGCTCATGTAACCAGCGATCAGGGCCCACCTGTGAGTGAGAACACGCGGCATTCTCCGGTTGCCTCTATGTTGCTACAAAGGTCATGGTTGTGTTCTTTGTTGCTGTGTAATACTCTATCGTGTATATGTACCACATTTTCTTTATCCAGTCCCCTTTTGATGGCCAGCTGGGTGGCTTCTATGTTTCTGCTAGTGTAAAAAGTGTTGCAGTGAACATACATGTGCAGGTTTCTTTTTTTTAGAGTGATTTATGTTCCTCTGGGATGTTCCAAGAGGGATTGCTGGATTCTATGAAAGCTCAATTTTTAGTTCTTTGAAAAATCACCACACTGCTTTTTATAGAGATTGAACCTGCTTACATTCCCACCAGCAGTGTAGAAGCATTCCCATTTCTCCACAGCCCTGCCAGCATCTGTTGTTTTTTGACTTTTTTGATAGCCATCCTTAGTGGTGTTAGGTGGTATCTCATTGTAGTTTTGATTTGCATTTCTCTAATGATTAGTGAATTTGAGCATTTTTTCATATATTTGTTGGCTGCTTGAATGTCTTCCTTTGAGAAGTATCTGTTCATGTCCTTTGCCCACTTTTTAATGGGGTTGTTTGTTTTTCTATTTGTTTGAGTTCCTTGTAGATGCTGGATGTTAAGCCTTTGTCAGATGTGTGGCTTGCAAATAATTTTTCCCATCCCATGGGTTGTTGCTTTACTCTCTTGGTGATTTCTTTGACTTTGCAAAAACTTTTCAGTTTGATAAGGTCTTACCTATCAATCTTAGCTTTTGCTGCATTTGCTTTTGAGGACATGGCCATGAATTCACTACCTACTCTGATGTCCAAGAGGTTGTTCCCTAAGTTTTCTAAGAAAGATTTCAGTCTTCTGCATGTGACTAGCGAGTTTTCCCAGCACTATTTGCCAAATATAGTTTCCTTTTCCCAATATTCGGGATATTGAAGATGAATTGGCTCTGGGACCATGGCTTTATTTCAGGATTCTTTGCCACAAGGTCTAATTTTTGTACTTGTTAAATGTTAAATTTGTACTCTTTTTTTTGTCTGAAGCAGTATATTCTCCTTTTTTTCTTCTCTAAGTGGTTGGTGCTGGTGCTACTGGGGGGAGAGAGAGATAGAGATAGAGAGAGAGAGAGAGAGAGAGAGAGAAGAGTGGCTATTCTGTGGGAGGAAGGAGTATCTATTCCCTCTATTCCCTGTGCCATCTCTTTCTGTGCTCTCTGGCTTCTGCTGAGGTATCCAACTACTGGGTCAGCTGCCCTCACTGTAATTGTCCTTAAAATTTCTGTCCATCCCAACAGGCCTACTAGTCACTCAAATGTCTATGTTTTACGTTATCCTTATTCCAGCCCCCCATCCTTTCAGACCCATCTACCCTTTTAGCCCTTCATGCTCACCTCAGAAACTTTCCCATCTCACAGGGTATGAAGACTCCACTGGGGTATGAGTCCTCAGGACCATGTTTGCAGAGACTTCCCTCAGTCTGCTAAGTAGACATCTTGTTGCTCAGACCACCTGTGGATCTGGGAAGTGCTGAGAGGCTTGGAGACTTCCAGGGTTATGTTTGGGGAAGAGACAGATGCACAAGAATGTGAGTTTCCACACCCACTTTAAACTTTTAATCTTAATGCTGACTCATTATTAGGTAGCACTGGCATCCCTGCTGTAGTTTTATTTACTGTGAATCATTCCCTCTTTTTATATGGTAAAATGTCTGTTCCCTTTGGGGTGGAGAGTCAGAGACTAAATCCCGTACTCTTTTGTGTTCTGTGGTGATAGTCACAATCTTTGCCCCTTTCACCTGGCTAGATATTTCATGTCCACCTTCTGTAATTCCAAGAAAAACTTCCCTCTCAACAAGTGTTTTCCTTCCTGACGTTGCACCAGATAAGAACTCTGACACTCTCTTTTGAAATTCAAGACTAAGCAATAACTTCTTGCTTCTCAGCTCCACTCGTCCTCTCCTCTGGGTGGAGGCTGCTGTCTCCATAGTTGTGAGAGGGATTCCCAGGGCTTACAAAGAAAATGAGAAAAAAAGCATTATCCAGGAAATTTTCCTAAATAGCATCTGTTAATATTATTAGCATAGTCATCTGTAACTTGGAGATTCCACTGCTTCTTTAAGTAATCTGCTAATGATACCCTAAAATTTCTCAAAAAGGTAGATAACAAATGTGATTATTTGTTCTATGCTTCATATTCCCAACTCGATTATAAACTGAAGACAGGAGCTGTGGTTAAGTTTCCTGATCTATAAACTGTGGTTAATGATGTCTATTTCATCTAGTTATTGTGAGTATTAAATACAATAATGTAAGCAGAATACTCAATAAATTCCCAGCAAGTGGTGAATGCTCAATAAAAGTAAGTTCTTGATCTTTCGCTCATGTTACTATACTGTCTTTCTCCATAGCACTTGAAAGAAATTAGTTGGCAGCCAGAACCAACAAAGTCTAATAATATCAGCTATAAGTGCAATAGCCACTATGGTATGCTCTTGTAACCTTTGCAAAAACTTAAGAATATGTATATTCTATGCTAAGGAAGCCCCACAGCACTCCAGAAATGCCAGCAGCAATGGGGACTGGAAAGCCTTTTCTAGAAATCACGACTGTCACAAGTGAAACTGATATAAAACAGATTGTGATGTCATGTGAAGGTAGCTTTTCATGTCTTTGGGGCATGTAGGAGGCAGTAAGTACTATGTTCTGTGTTTCCACCTTGGTATTCCCAACGAATCACAATGCTGGCTGTGGACTAATTTAATCTCCCTGTATTGTATTGTCTACTGGATAATGTCCAGTTCTAGCCAGTTCTTTATTCCAGGCTTAATGTTAAATATGAGCTAGTGATATCAGAAATACACTTATGATCTTTGTAGAAATTTAGTCTCTATGAATTTTGTTAATCTCCCAGTGATGTAAGGATTAAGAAGAAATAAACATTAAAAACTTTAACAAATATACAATGTGCTATAAATTTCATAAATAGTTATTATGTGGTAGTTAGAAACTATAACTAATTTGCTTATATATGGGATACCTTAGCCACACGTAAATTGAAGTCTACTTTTTAATAGATGAGGATGATAGTGATTAATTGAGGTGTGAAAATAAATTCTAAAAGATCCTCTGAAAATAGTAGGATATAATCATTGATCATTGGTTATAGATAACAAACCAGAGGAAGATGCTGTGCCCAGCCAAAGACAGGTGGTTATTTGCTGTATCTCTTAAAACTTTTCAATGCTTTCCTCTAAATAAACAGGCGTGGACAAAAACAGTGCTGACCAATGCCACACAAAGACGGAATGTTCAATTACTGCAGAAGAGCTTCTACTTCATATACATTTTAGTTCTGTTAGTTCATACCAGTAGCTAAGGCTTCTAAGAAAATTTTATATTGTCATTTCATAAAAAGGGCAGAGTTAAGAAGCTGTTTGGCATAACAGTGGTTTCCTCACAGATGTCAAGAGGAGAAATCTCTCTGCCCAGCAAACATAAATCATATATGCTTTGAAGTAAGACCATATGATCCTCAAGTAATCTCCCTATAGAAAGTGTAGTAAAAACAATAGCTCCCATGATGGATTTATTCTAAGGGCTTTTATAAATCTGATCCTTAGTGTTTTGACAACCCTGTGATTCCACAGTATTTCATAACCCAGTATCACCAAGCTAAATATTATTGTTTTTCTATATTATCTGGAAATTCACCAGAAATCTAATCTGTGATTCAGGATTGATGATCAATCAGGTGAGTACTTACCTATTCACATCTTTATCTAATTAGAATAAACAGGAATCTGATGAAGCCATGAATGGCCATTTTTCATTCTAATTAATGAGGCATTAACAAGTTTATTCCATCCATCTATAGAGTATCTCGTTAAATCTGATCTGTCATTTTACCTCAGCAATACAAAAAACTCCCCTTATTATTATTTTCATTTCTTCTTTTATCCTCCTTTTCCCTTTTTGCTTTATAAATGGTTATTCAATAATATATTAATCCAAATATATTCCCTATGTGCAAGACATGATGTCAAGTGCTGAGGAAGGACTTAATCTCTGCTTTCCCCACTTGACAGTCTACAGGGAAATAAAGACAATTGCATGACTTTGTGCAATGTGCGTAGGGTAATATAGGCAGAAAATTGTCATGAATTTAGTTCCACCTCTCTCATGTTTTCTTTTTTTTTACTCTGCCTCTCACACATACGCACACATACACACACACACACACACACACACACACACACACAGAGCAGCACACATGCACTATATCTCTTTAGCCTGTAATAAAGGAGCAAATGTTTCAATTACATAAAAGTTTTAAATGAAATTAAATCATTACATAAAATCTGCTGATTCAAAAGAACAGAAGAACATTGCCTGAAAGGGATGAAGAATCAAAAATTCAGAAAGGCTGTTTTGTAATTCAGACAAAATAATAGAAAAATAGAGTTGGAATAAACAGATTTTTTTAAATGTAAAACTGACTTTTTAGAGACACTTGAACATTATAACTTATGAGTTGTAAGTCATTACTTTATAAATACCTAATGCTAGCCAAACACAATTATAAATTTTCTATCTAGAGGAAGAGGATTGCTTTATTTTAGTGCAGGACTAAATTTAT
This sequence comes from Carlito syrichta, assembly GCF_000164805.1. Lineage (NCBI taxonomy): Eukaryota > Metazoa > Chordata > Mammalia > Primates > Tarsiidae > Carlito > Carlito syrichta. The sequence goes on along the minus strand of NW_007246691.1, from coordinate 516,539 downwards.
GACAGTTTTCTGTCTACTAAGATTTGGCTAAGCATTTAAGGGGAATTGTGGAAATTTAAAAGCTTATTTTAGGAGTAGAAATGACAAGCATTTTGCTTTTAGATTTAATAACAGCTAATATTTTCATTTATCAAGAGTACTTCAATAAATGCCTAACACATAAAAGTATTTAAAAGTCACAACATGTCTAGGAGAAAGACAAATGTATATTCCTAATTTTACAAATAAGGAAAGTGCAGATGAGTGATTGGGGAAATACTTGACTTTGCCCAGGGTCTTAAAAGGCATAATAGTTAGGACCAAAAATCCTGACTTTAATCCTGACACTTTAATGCTACCTTTTAATGCCTCAAAGTCCCTTTTCTTTTTATATACATATTTAAAACACATGTACACAATGCAAGTTTATTTCTCACTTACTTTTATATTATATAGATGTGGGGTCCAATTTGGGGTTAGCTATACACATGTTGATTATGCAGGTACCCTTGTTGATGAGGTGTGCCCCTCCCTCCCCTGGCAGTTTCCCTCAGCTGCCAAGACCACCCCTCCTCCCCTGACGGTTTCCCACTACTGCCAATCCCTTTCTTACAGTATTATAATTGTTCAAGGTCCGCTTATGAATGAGAACATATGGTACTCTGTTATTTGTTTCTGTGAGAGATCACTGAGTATGTTCAACTCTAAATCCATCTAAGTTGCTGCAATGTTCATAGGTTTGTCCTTCTTTATGACTGCATAATATTCCATTGTGTATATGCACCACATTTTTTTAATCCAGTCCAACTTCAATGGGCAACATAGTTGGTTCCATGTTTTTGCCATTGTGAACAGAGCTGCTACAAACATACGTGTGCAGGTATCTTTTTTATAGAATGATTTGAGTTTCTCTGGGTATATTTCCAATGCGGGAATTTCAGGTTCATGTGGAAGGTCAATTTTTAGTTCTTTCAGAAATTGCCACACTGTCCTTCCAAAGAGTTTGCACTAGTTTGCACTCCCACCAGCAGTGTAGAAGTATTTCTTTTTCTCTGCATCCTCGCCAGCATCTGTTGTTGCTTGCTTTATTGATGATGGCCATTCTTCCCGAGGTTAAGCGGTAGCTCAGTGTGGTTTTGATTTGCGTTTCTCTGATGATGAGTGAGGCTGAGCACTTTTTCATGTGTCTGTTGGCTGCCCATATATCTTCTTTTGAAAAGTGTCTATTTATGTCTTTTGCCCATTTTTTAATGGGACTGCTTTTTGTTTTCTTTCGGCGCATTTGAGTTCCTTATAGATGCTAGATGTTAGGCCTTTGTCAGATATACAGTTGACAAATATTTTTTTCCCATTCTGTGAGCTGTCTCTCTGCTCTCTTGATAGTTTCTTTTGCTTTGCAGAAGCTCGTTAGTTTGATGAGGTCCCACTTGTCTATCTTATTTCTTAAAGTATGGGCATTTAGGGTTCTGATCAGGAATTGGTTGCCAGTTCCAGTTTCCATAAGGGTGTCTCCTGTGTTTTCTAAGATTCTTATAGTTTGAGGTTTTACATTTAGGTCTTTGATCCATTTAGAGTTAATTTTTGTGTATGGTGATAGGTAAGGGTCCTGTTTCAGTCTTCTGAATGTGCTCAGTCAGTTTGCCCAGCACCATTTACTGAATAGGTTTTACCCTCCCCAGTGGTTGTTGTTGGAGGCTTTTTCAAAGATGGGTTGGTTAATAAATTGAGGCTTTGCTTCCAGAATCTCTAACCTGTTCCATTGGACTATGTGCCTGTTCTTGTACCAATACCAGGCTGTTTTGATTACTATAGTCTTATAGTAAAGTTTGAAGTCTGGAAGTGTGATATCTACTGCTTTGTTTCTTTTGCTAAGGATTGTTTTGGCTAATCATTGTCATTTATGTTTCCATGTGAATTTCTGTATTGTCATTTCCAGGTCTAGGAAGAATGATGTTGGTAAGTTAATGGGTATTGTGTAGATTGACTTTGGTAGGATGGACATTTTAACAATGTTGATTCTTCCTATCCATGAGCATGGAATATTTTTCCACTTGTTTGTGTCTTCTTGGATTTATTTGAGCAGTATTTTGTAGTCCTCAGTGTAAAGGTCTTTCACTTCTCTAGTTAGGAAGATGCCAAGGTATTTCTTTTTTTTTTGGCTATTGTGAATGAGATAGTGCTTTTAATTTGGGTCTCTGGCTGTTTCTGCTGGTGTATAGGAATGTAACTGTCTTTTGCTTATTTTTTGTACCCCAAGACTTTGCCAAAGTCCTTTATCAGTACAAACAGGTTTTTGATAGATTCTCTTGGATTTTCAAGGTATGGGATCATATAATCAGCAAAGAGAGAGAACTTGACTTCATCTTTTCCTATTTGGATACCCCTGATTTCCTTCTCTTGTCTAATTTCCTGAGCTAAGACTTCCAACACAATGTTGAACAAGAGCGGTGAGAGTGGGCAGCCTTGTCTTGGTCCAGTTTTCAGGGGAAATGTTTTCAGTTTTTGGTCATTTAGCAGTATGTTAGCTGTAGGTTTATCATAGATGGCACTTACTATTTTGAGGTATGTTTGTTCTCTAACTAGGTGTTTGAGGGGTTTTATCAAGAAGGGATGCTGGGTTTTATCAAAAGCTTTTTCTGCATCTAATGTGATAATCATGGGGTTCTTGTTTTTGAATCTGATGATATATATAATTACATTTATAGTCCTGTGAATGTTGAACCAGCCTTGTATCCTGGGTATAAAGCCTACTTGGTCATGGTGGATGATTTTTGAGATGTTTTCGGATTCGATTTGCTAGAATCTTTTTGAGGATTTTTATATCTATGTTCAGACAGGATATTGACCTGTAGTTCTCTTTTTTTGTTGGATCTTTAGTAGGTTTGGGTATCAATGTGGTGTTAGCTTTGTAAAATGATTTGGAGAGATTTCTGTCTTTCTCAATTGCCTGGAATACTTTCACTAGGATTGGTATCAGCTCCTCCTTGTACATTTTGTAGAATTCTGCTGGAAAGCCATCCGGTCTAGGATTTTCTTGTAGGTAGTTTTTGTATGACAGAGTCAATTTCCTGGGTTGTTATTGGTCAATTTTCTGTCCCAGTGTCTTCTTGTTTCAACCTAGGGAGGTTGTGTGATGTCAGAAAGTTCTCCATTTCATTTAGGTTCTCAAGTTTTTTCCATATAGATGTACATAGTAATCTCTGATAATCTTTTGTATTTCTTCAGGGTCAGATGTGACTTGATGTTTTGTATTCTGATTGTGTTTATTTGGGCTTTTTCTCTCTTTTCTTTGGTCATCCTGGTTAGGGGTCCATTAATCTTGTTAATTCTTTCAAAGAGCCAACTTTTTGCTTTGTTGACGTTTTCTATGTTACTTTGTCTTCTGTATCCTGTATTTGGGCTCTTATTTGGTGATTTGAATTCTTCTGCAAAAGTTGAGGTTTTGGTGGTTTTCTCTTTCCAGCTCCCTTAGGTGATTTGTTAGGCTCTCCACTTGTGATCTTTCCGTTTTCTTGATGTGTGCTCAATGAGATATAAAGTTCCCTCTTAGAAATGATTTCATGGCATCCCAGAGATTTTGGTAGGATGTTTTTCCCTTTTCATTTGTTTCTAGGAATCTTTTAATTTCTGCTTTGATTTCAGTGTTGACCCAGTAGTTGTTCCATATCATGCTGTTTAGTGTCCATGTCTTTGTTGGCTTTGGAGATACGTTGTTGGTGTTGATATTTATTTTTATTTTACTGTGGTCTGAGAATGTGCATGGCAAGATTTCAAACTTATGGAATTTGTTTATGCTTGATTTAGGGCAAGGATGTGATCGATCTTGAATACATTCCATGTGGTGATGAGTAGAATGTATGTTCTGTGGTTGTTGGTTGGAATAATCTGTAGGTATCTATTAAGTTCATTTGGCTGAGTGTCAAGTTTAGGTTCTGAATCTCCTTGTTGATTTTTTGCCTCAGTGATCTGTCTACGGATGTTAGTAGGGTATTCAGGTCCCCTGCTATAATAGTGTTAGAGTCAGTATCTTTTTTTAGTTTACTTAGTAGTTGCTTTATAAATGCTGGCACTCTGGTGTTGGGTACATATATATTTAGGATGGATTGAACTTTGTATCATAATGTGTGTCCTTTTGCATCTGTTATAATTTTTGATAGCTTAAAGGTTAGTTTGTCTGATATTAAGATTGCAATTCCTGTCTTCCTTTGTGATCCATTTGACTGAAAACTCAATTTCCATCCTTTTTACTTTGAGTCTGTGTGCATCCCTTGTGGTGAGATGAGTCTCCTGGATGCAGCAAATAATTGGGTCATGGTTTTATTAAGTTTGCCATTCTGTGTCTTTTCAGTGGTACATTTAGTCCATTCACAATCAGGCTGATTATTGAAATGTAATTGTTTATCACTGTCATGCGGTTCTTATAAAGTTTTTTCTTTTTGTTTTAATTATATAAATTTTTAATTTGAAAATCGTGGGGTACAGTTAAGAGTTAGGTATATAAATATGCATTGTGCAGGTACCCTTGTTGATGTGGTATGCCTGCCTTCCCTAGACATATATTGACCTCCGTTAATCCCACCTCCCTGCCCCTCCCTGCCACCCCAATAGTTTCCTGCCACTGTCAATCCTTTTCTTATAGTATTGCAGTAGTTGTTCAAGGTCCACTTATGAGTGAGAACATGTGGTACTCAGATCTTTGTTTCTGTGAAAGATCACTTAATATTATAAACTCTAATTCCATCCAGGTTGCTGTGAAATTCATGATGAAGCTAAGATCATATTAGCTTACCCAAGCCAGGTAAAGTTTTTTTCTTTGCTTGTTTTCTTTTGGCTTTGGGGTTAATGTTTGTGTGTGTTTTCAAGTTTCTTGTTGTACTGTATTCTCTGTTGATTCTGTGCTCTGTTTTTCTCTTGAGAAGTGTGTGGTCATTCTTTTTTTTCTTTCTTCTGGTATTAACCTTTTTAAGTTTCTCTTATAGAACTGATCTGGAAGCTGCATAATCTCTTAGGGATTGGATGTCTGGAAAGAATTTTAATTCACCATCACTGATGAAGCTGAGCTTGACTGAATAGGAAATTCTTGGTTGAAATTGTTTATATTTGAGGATGTTGAATATGGGGCTCCAGTTACTTCTAGTGTTTCTGTGGATAGATCTGCTGCTATTCTGATTGGTTTTCCCTGGTAAGTTGTCTGACCTTTCTCTCTTGCTGCCTTTAGGATTTTTTGTTTTGTGCCTACTTTGTGTAGGTGTGTTTAGGAGTTGGTCTTCTCATTTGCTGTCTTGTGGGTGTTCTCTGTATCTCTTGTGCTTGGCTGGTCACATCTCGGGTGAGATTGGGAAGGTTTTCTTGGATTATCTCTTAGAATACCTGCTCTAAGTTGTTCTACATTTCCCTTTCTTCTTTTGGGATACCAATCAGGCATAGGTTTGGCCTCTTGATATAATCACATGTCTCCTGTAGTCTTTGTTCTTTCTTTCTGAGTCTTCTTTCTGTGTTTTTTTACAGATCAGGTTAATTCCATGTTCTGGTCTTCAAGTTCTGAGATTCTTTCTTCAGCTAGATTAATTCTGCTTTCCGTGCTTGTCATCTTGTTATTTATTTCCTGGATGAAATTTGTTATTGCCAAAATCTTTGTTACAAGTTCTTTCAGTGTTGCTTCTTGTCTTTCTTGAGTCTTATTCACCCTTTCCATCCATTTCCTAATCCCTATCGTTTTCTTGGGCCAGTTGCTGGTGACTTCCATTGTTCAGACACAAAGGTCTGATTTTTCAGGAGCTTTATCTTTGGTACAGTTGAAATTGCCTGAGGTCTTCCTTTAGTTTTTCCTCATTTGTGACAGATCTCTTGTTTTTTCCTTTATTCTGTTTTTTAGTGTCTGTGGGAGACACTTTCTCTTCTGATGTTTGCTCAGTCCTCTGTTCTTTCCTAATCTGGGCTCTAGATTTGTTCTATTTTGAAATATGATGGTGGATGGGAAGCTTTGCACTCTCTTGTAGTTTTTGAAATTTGAATAACGTAGGGAATGGTGTGCTAGGATTCAGAAACTACTTGCAGGTTACAGTGTTCACTTAATGTGGTATGTGTTCCCTGAGACCCACTCCCCACCACCACTGTATATGACCATGCAAAGCAAAAACCAGTGCAAAAAAACAATTGAAGAAACACACACACAGACATACACACACACCACAAAACAACCTGGAATAACAACAAAGTGTAACAAAACAAACAACAACAAAAGAAAGCCAAGAAAACTAAAACACACACACACATGCCTAGCGCAAAGTGAATAGAGAAGAAAAACCAGGAAAAAAAAAGAAAAAAAGGAATTCAGATCAAACCCTCACACATATATTGACATACACCTTAAACTATAAAAAATGAAAATAAAAATACCCAGAAGAAAAAAGGAGCAAAAACAAACCAACAACAACAAAATTGAAAGATGAACACTCAATCATTTACATACACTTATAAACAGAAAATGACAAATAAAAGAAGAAAGAAACAGAAAAAGAGAAGAAAAAATATTTGCATAGTAGCAAATCAAACCCTCACGTACACATTCATGCACAAAGAAAAGTATTTTTAAAATAATTGAACTAACAAACTGTCAAAAAATTTTTTAAAATTTTTTAAAATTGAAAATTAAGAAAAAAACCTGCTCTCTTGTGGCAGGCTCTGTAATTGTTCCTCTAATCAGGTCTCTCCTGCAGAGCCACATCTTTCACTCTCTCCTCAGTGTCTGGAGCAGGGAAAGAGGAGGGGCAGTGGAGGTGGGTGGGACTGCAGTCCTCCCCTCCCACTCTTGAATGGTCAGGGAGATCTCCTCCAGTGGGGTGGTATGGGATTATTTCTTCCCCAGGAATGTACCTGCGGGGGTGCCCCAGGCAGGCCTATCCTGGAATGGAGTTCTCCTATTATGACTAATGCCCAGTCTCTGCCTGAGTTTGTCTCTCTCAGTTGTGGCCCAGCTGTGTGGGTCTGACAACCAGAGGATTGCTGGGGAGGAGGGGCTTTGGGTCAGCCCTGGACTTACCACTGATCTCTTTGGAGTTCTTCCTCCTTTTCTGGCCATACCCTTTGTCCCGCAGCTGGATCAGGGTAGGGGGTGGGGCGCCTGGATCTTAGTACCCATCAGGTCTCTCGGAAGTTTATGCTTTCAGGATATTCCCTCTGGGTCACAATCAATCCCTGAGTAGTTGATCCACCAGTCACAGAGATCAGGTCTGTTGCTCTGTGGTGAGCGAGTTGGAGCACCTTCCTGCCCACCTTTAAGATGGTGGTGGGGTGCCTCTCTTGTCCTCTTCTATGGAACTTTACCTCTGGACTCCCCCTGCAGCCCCTGGTGCCAGTGCCCTGCCAGGTGCTGAAGTGGTGAGGCAAAGCCAGGAACCAGCAGTCTCTCTCCTGCTGCAATGGTGAGGGAGAGCCTGGAGTGATAGTTTGTCCCTGTCACTTGTTCACAGAAAAACTTGTGTCCGTTTAAAAGAAAAATCACTCAACTTCTGCGACCTGGAGAGAGCCAAGGACAAAGCAGAGAAGCTGCAGCAACGGTCCCCACTTAGACTGTCCCAGCATTTTCTTCCCAGGGAGGGTTCATTGATTAAAAAAAAGAAAGAAAATGGCATTTGGCTTCTGTGTCGCAGGACACAGAACTGGGGTTCAAGTCCAGCAGCTGTGGCACCAACTGCTGCACCAGGCGAGCCCTGCTAGCTCCCTAGCCCTCACTTAGTCAGCTACTCATACGCCAAATTGCTCACCAGCTTGTACACAAAATATTCTATACACCCACTCACTCACACAGGGACTGTCATAGTCTAACTGGCTCAGTCTCCATCTTCCTGACTTCCTGTCCACTTATTTTTAAGAGTTCAAACATAGTTTATCCTGGAAAGGCATCTTAACTCCAAACAAATATTTCTAATTAATATTTGTTTGAGCTGGGCTCAGTGGCTTAGCCTGTAATCCCACACCTTGGGAGGCTGAGGTGAGTGGATTGCCTGAGCCTGTGGGTTCGACACCCACTTGGGCAACTTGGCGAGACCTCATCTCTACAATAAATAAAAAAACTAGCCAGGCATGGTAGCACGCACCTGTAGTTCCAGCTACTTGGAAGGCTGAGCTGGAAGGATCACCAGAGTCCAGCAGGTCGAGGCTGTGATGGCCAGGAGTGGCCACTGCCCTCCAGTCTGGGTGACAGAGTGAGAGTCCAACTCAAAAACAAACAAAGAACAACAAAAAATTTGTTTGATTTTATATATAGGTTTTTGGGATAATCAGTTTTTTCTGAGAATTTAATTTATTTGAATTTGTGTTATATAGCATGGAAGACAAGCTGAGTAATGAAACATAAAAATATAAGCATTATTTACCTTGGATTATTAAGAAATCAAACCCAAAAATCAAAAGAAAGACAACAAACAGGAACAACAACAACTCTATAAGATCCTTATGATAGGGAGATAACTCTCACATTGCAATAATTAGCCTGAATGTGAATGGACTAAATGCACCACTGAAAAGACAGAATGAGCCGGGCTCAGTGGCTCAGCCTGTAATCCCGCGCCTTTGGGAGGCTGTGGTGAGTGGATTGCCTGAGCCCGTGGGTTCGAGACCTGCCTGGGCAGCGAGACCTCATCTCTACAATAAATTAAAAAATCAGCCAGGCGTGGTAGCACGTGCCTGTAATTCCGGCTACTCAGAAGGCGGAGGCGGAAGGATTGTCGGAGCCCAGCAGGTCGAGGCTGCGGTGGCTGGGAGCAGCCACTGCACTCCAGTTTGGGCAACAGAGTGAGACTCCAACTCAAAAAAAAAGAAAAAAAACAACAAAAAAAGACAAGACAGAATGGCAAAATGGATAAAATATCATGAGGCAACAATGTATTGTCTCCAAGAGACTCATCTCACTAGAAAGGACACTCACAGACTCAAAGTAAGAGAATGGGAAGCAAAATTTCAGGCGAACAGAACACAAAAGAAAGTTGGAGTTGTGATCTTAATATCAGACAAAATGTCCTTTAAGCTATCAAAAATTTAAAAAGATAAAGAAGGTCACTACATAATGATAAAAGGTTCAATCCATCAACAAGAAATATCCATTGTAAACATATATTCACCCAACATAGGAGCACCAACTTTCATAAAGCAACTTCTAGACAAACTTAAAAAAAAGATACTGACTCTAACTCTATCATAGCTGGTGACTTTAATACCCCACTCACAACCCTAGACAGATCATCAGGATAAAAAATTAGCAAGGAGATCTGGAGCCTCAATGTGACCCTTGACCAAATGGACTTGATTGTTACCAGACATTCCACCCAGCGACCATAGAATATACATTCTACTCATCACCACATGGAATGTACTCTAAGATCAACCACATCCTTGGCCATAAATCCAAGCATAAACAAGTTTCATAAAATTGAAAATTTGCCATGTACCTCCTCTAACCATAGCAGAATGAAAATAAATATCAATACCAACAAAGTTCACCCAAAACCCACAATGACATGGATACTAAACAGCATGGTGCTAAGCAACTCCTGGGTCAACATGGAAATCAAAACAGACGTTAAAAGATACCTGGAAACAAATGAAAATGAAGAAACAACTTACCAAAATTTCTGGGATGCCATGAAAGCAGTAGTAAGAGGGGAATTCGTATCTCTACAAACGCACATGAAGAAAATGGAAAGATCACAAGTTAACAGCCTAACAAGTCATCTAAGGTAGAAAAACAAGACCATCAAAACCCTAACTTCACAAGAATGCAGATCACCAAAATAAAAGCCCAAATCCAGGACATAGAAGACAAAAAGATAACATAAAAAAATCAACAAAACAAAAAACTGGTTCTTAAAGGGTTAAATAAGATTGATGGTCCCCTACCTAGATCAAGAAAAGGGGAGGAAAAGGTCAAATAAACACAGTCAGAAACACAAAAGATCAAGTCACATCTGACCCTGAAGAAATACAAAAGATTATTAGAGACTACCATGTATACTTGTATGGAAACAAACTTGAAAGCCTAAAGGAAATGGAGGACTTTCTGGCATTCACCTCCCTAGGTTGATTCAAGAAGAAACTGAGACCTTAAATAGACCAATAATAATCAAGGAAATTGACTATGTCATAAGAAAGCTACCTACAAAAAAAAAAAAAAAAGCCCTGGACTGGATGGCTTTCTGTAGGCCATACAAGGAGGAACTGATACCAATCCTATTGAAAGTATTCCAGGCAATTGAGAAAGATGGAGCTCTCCCCAAATCATTTTATGAAGCTAACATCACATTGATACCCAAGCCAGGTAAAGAGCCAACAAAGAAAGAGAACTACAGGCCAGTATCCCTGATGAACATAGATGCTAAAATTCTCAACAAGATCCTAGCAAACTGGATTCAACAACACTTATCAAAAATCATCCACCACAACCAAGTAGGCTTTGTCCCCTGGATGCAAGGCTGGTTCAACATTTGTGAGACCATAAACATAATTAAATACATCAACAGACGTAAAAACAAATGCTACATGATTATATCATTAGATGCAGAAAAACTTTTGATAAAATCCAGTACCCCTTTTTAATAAAAACCCTCAAACATCTAGGCATAGATGGGACATATCTCAAAATAGTAATAACCATCTATGAAAAACCTATAGCCAGCATACTGCTGAACAGACAGAAATTGGAACCATTTCCCCTGAAAACTGGATCAAGACAAGGATGCCCACTCTCATTCCTCCTGTTCAACATAGTTTTGGAAGTCCTAGCTAGAGCAATTAGAGAAGATAAGGTGGCCAGGGGTATCCAAATAGGAAAAGAGGAAATCAAGTTATCTCTCTTTGCAGATGACATGATTCTATACCTTGAAAATCCAAGAAATCTGTCAAAAACCTCTTTGCACTGATAAAGGACTTTGGCAACGTCTCAGGTTATAAAATAAATGTGCAAAAGATAATCCTGTTTCTATACACCAATAATAAACAAATAGAAACCCAAATAAAAAGCACAATTCCAGTCACAATATCCACACACACAAAAATGAAATACCTTGGCATCTTTCTAACTAGAGATGTGAAAGACCTTTACAATGAAAATGACAAAACACTGGTCAGAGAAATCAAAGATCACACAAACAAGTGGAAAAATATTCCATGCTCATGGATTGGAAGAATCAACATTGTTAAGCTGTCCATTCTGCCTAAGGTATTCTACATATTTAATGCAATACCCAACAAATTATCAGCAACGTTCTTCTCAGACCTAGAAACAACAATACAGGAATTCACATGGAAACATAAACAACCAAGAATAGCCAAAACAATTCTCAGCAAAAAAAGCAAAGCAGGAGGTGTCATACTCCCAGACTCTGAACTTTATTATAAATTTACAATAATCAAAACAGCCTGGTATTGGTATAAGAACAGGCATATAGACCAATGGAATAGAATTGAGATTCCAAAAGCAAAACCTCAATTTCTCAACCAACTCATCTTCGACAAAGCCTCTACTACCAACCACTGGGGAGATGAGAACCTATTCAGTAAGTTGTGCTGGGAAAACTGGCTGGCCATGTGCAGAAGATTGAAACAGGACCCCTACCTATCCCCATACACAAAAATAAACTCTAAATGGATCAGTGACCTAAACGTAAAACCTCAAACTATAAGAAAATGTAGGAGGCACTCTTATGGAAATTGGAACTGGCAACCAATTCCTGATGAAAACCCGAAGTGCCCAGGCCGTAAGAGATAACATAGACAAGTGAGACCTCATCAAACTGACAAGCTTCTGCAAAGCCAAAGAAACATCAAGAGAGCAAGGAGACAGCCCACAGACCGGGAAAAAATATTTGTCAACTCCTTGTCTAAAAAAGGTTTAACATCTAGGATCTACAAGGAACTCAAATGTGCTGAAAAGAAAAAACAAGCAGCCCCATTAGAAAGTGGGGAAAAGATATGAATAGATACTTCTCAAAAGAAGACATATGAGCAGCCAACAGATACATGAAAAAATGTTCAGCTTCACTAGTCATCAAGGAGATGCAAATTAAAACTACACTGAGATACCACCTAACTCCAGTCAGAATGGCCATCATCAGTAACTCAAAAAATAACAGATGCTGGAGAGGATGTGGCAGAAAGGGAACACTTCTGCACTGTTGGTGGGAGTGCAAAATAGTACAGCCTCTGTGGAAAACTGTGACAATTCCTAAAAGCTCTAAAAATCGACCTTCCATATGACCCCGCAATCCCCCTACTGGGAATCTACAAGGAAGAACTCAAATCACTCTATAAAAAAGATACCTGCACATGCCTGTTTATCACAGCATTGTTCATAATTGCAAGAACATGGAACCAATCATGCTCCCCATCAAAAGAGGACTGGATAAAAAAATATGGTATGTATACACGATGGAATATTACGTAGCCATAAAGGAGAACAAAATCATGAACTTTGCAGCAACTTGGATGGAATTAGAACTTGTACTGAATGATCTCTCACAGAAACAAAGAACTGAGTATTACATGTTCTCACTCATAAGTGGACCTTGAACAACTACCACAATACTATAAGCAAAGGATTGACTGTAACAGGAAACTGCGGAGGAGAGGGGGCGGAGAGGTGGGATTGACAGTAGAGGAAATCTGCCTGGGAAGAGGCGCATCTCATCAACAAAGGTACCTGCACAGTGAATACTTGTATACTTAACCCCGAAATGTACCCCACAATCTTAAAATAAAAAAAATTTTAAGAGTTAAAAAAAAAGAAACAAAAATATAAGCATTCTGTACCTTGAATTATTAAGAAATTTAATTATTTTTACCATTTAGTTAATTGAGAATCAAATATTCATATTCTATTATAAGCAAATTGATGAAAAATAAAGTAAGTTCATGAAAAACCCACAGTAGTATCCAGGTAGATTTAATAATAATAGTCAAACTATATTTGGATATCTATCACATGCTTTATATTGTTTGATATTGTTTTTATACTGCTTTGCTTTTAGAACCAATTCACACGTTTTTGAAGGAATATTTCAGATTTATTTTTAAGCAAATAGTAGAAATTTGAAATTTTTTGATTTTCAAAAATGTACTGTCTGAGATGGCAGGAAGAGACTTATGTGTGTAAGATATCCTCTAAAATTTTTTTCCTAACCTTAATATCTTCTTGCTTTTAAATGCTCTTTGTAAAACCAAACTGCAATAGTATCTAAAAAAAATTTTCAAATGTACAAAACACAGCAGTTTTCATTTCTCATGGGTAGTTATTTTATTTTTATGTAAATAGAATACATTTACATTAGAAATCAGAGACTAGGCATGATTTTTATCTTTCCTCATTCAAGCATTACTTTCTAAGCCTTTGTTCAGAGCACAGGCTTTTCCATCAGATGAACCTGACCTGAGTTTGAAGCTGGGTTATTTCCCATCTGTGCAAGTGGAAGCTGGGAACTTCTTACAGCTTTGAATACACACAACTGACCCAAAATCCCTTAACACGACTTATCCCCATGCAGTTATCTTCAGTACTGTTCACTCCTTAGCTGAGTAACCTTGAGAAATTTTCTTGATGTTTTGTAGCTAAATATTTTTCCTTCTAAAATAAATATAACAGTTCTTTTTCTTTCCCCAATGGATTGTTGAATGAAAGTCATAATTTGTTAATGTACTTACATTATTTTTAATCTCTAAGCAATGGTCTCATAACTCTAGACTACAAAGTTGCATATGCTAAACAGTAGCCACTTGTTTTTCCCCACCAAAATACTTGGCTTGAAAGAAAACTTGCAGCATTTAAACCACTTTCTTCATGATCTCATTCTTTCTTCTTCCTCCTTTGAGAGCCATTGCTAGTCAGTTCAGAACATATGCAATTCAGTTTATTCCAGGCACCCTCTCTACCATACCGTCATGATTAGGAGAGCTTATTTTAAAAGGTCCCGATAACATGTTTGCTGACGCATAGACGACAGAGTCAGAAGCAATCCCGGGGTAAGCTAGGCATCCGCTGTCATCATTAGTTTTCTGTATGTGCCCCAGGCTAGCATATTCAATGAAGAGTGCTTCAGAGATGGCAGAGATGAAGTCGTTTCCACCAGTCCTATAAATAACGCATTTAGCTTCAAATAATAATATGATATCCTACCACATTTTAAAGGCTATCACGCCCTCTCACAGTGGTAAGAAACTGAGAAAATGATAATCTCCACAGGCCTTTCTTTTCACTCAAGAATCACGAAAGTGCTAATTTTTCCTTTACAAATGTGACATAAAATTTTGATTACCAAACCACTCAACAATTCAGTCCTACCATCCATATGATTATCCCTTTCTTTTCAGCAAGATCAAAAGCCAATGGTGTAGGGTAAGAACAATTCTTACTGCTGAAGATTGAAGTGGTTGAAAGAAATAATATAGTATAGTGAACTCAATAAGTGGTAGAAGTTATTAAAATATGTGATTCTGCCGGGCTCGGTGGCTCAGCCTGTAATCCTGCGCCTTTGGGAGGCTGAGGTGCGTGGATTGCCTGAGCCCGCGGGTTCGAGACCCGCCTGTGCAGCGAGACCTCATCTCTACAATAAATCAAAAAATCAGCCAGGCGTGGTAGCACGTGCCTGTAATTCCGGCTACTTGGAAGGCTGAGGCGGAAGGATCACCGGAGCCCAGCAGGTCGAGGCTGCGGTGGCGGGAAGCGGCCACTGCACTCCAGTCTGGGCGACAGAGTGAGACTCCAACTCAAAAAATAAAAAATAAAAAATAAAAATAAAATATGTGACTCTTATGGTTTGAACGACACTATGAAATTGATACACTATATAATAATTCAGTCTGTACAGACATTTTTCTGATTATTAATAATGTGCAAATTACGTCTTTGTGTACACAGTTCTCTATCCCCCTATTGACTAGACTCATTGAGGTAATGTATTAGAAGTAAAACTATGGTATGATTGATTATAAGCAGTTTATGACTTTTTATTTGTATAATCAATTTATTTTCTAAAAGGATTATACTGATTTGGGGTGCTTCCTGGGACCAGTTTTATTTGGCAAGCATTCCAGAATATAAACTGCCTGGGGAGTAGGGGGACACATTTCACCAATAAGCGTAGCCAATCTCAAACCAGGTGAAGGAGGGACCAAACCAGGTCCAAACTTTACCTGTACAGTGACCATTTGTGTACCTAATCCTGATTTGTGCCCCACATCTTTAAAATAAACAATTTTCTTTTTTTTTTTTGAATTGGAGTCTCACTCTGTCACCCAGACTGGAGTGCAGTGGCCGCTCCCGCCACCGCAGCCTCGACCTGCTGGGCTCCGGTGATCCTTCTGCCTCAGCTTCCAAGTAGCCGGAATTACAGGCATGCGCTACCACGCCTGGCTGATTTTTTGATTTATTGTAGAGATGAGGTCTCGCTGCCCAAGCGGGTTTCGAATCCGCGGGCTCAGGCAATCCACTCACCTCAGCCTCCCAAAGGCACGGGATTACAGGCTGAGCCACCGAGCCCGGCTAAGCAAATAATTTTTTAAACAGAGTCGCTTGGGTTTCCTCACGCTCTCCTCTTCAGAGAAATTCCTACGAAGTCTGTGCTCTGAAGCTGGCAATTCTGTTCCGGCTCCTAATCATCCTGAAATGCCTTTGTGTTATGTAGCCTGCCTCTGGGGCTTGATCTTGAACCCTTCTTCCCTTTCTATGTCTAAGAACTGACCACTTGCTGTCCATACAGTCTTTCATGCTCACACTGTTAATCTCATCTTATTCTCGGTGCCCTAGTCCAGGTCCTCACAGTCTCTGACCTGAAAAATCCCAGTGTCTTGACAGGTCTCTCTGCCACCCATGTTTTTGTCCTCCAGGTTGTAGTCTCTGGTGCCAACAGGTATCTTTCTAAAGCCTAGGTCTGGTTCAGTTCTAATCCAGCATTTAATCCACTCATTATGCCATTTCCCACCTCAGTGAGTTTGCTGCCTGTTTGCTTGGCTACCTCTCCGTCTGGAAGGTGTGTTACCTGAACTATCTTAAAGGCTGAAAAAGGAGTCTTTCATCAGTCCCTTTTATGATCAACATACATAGAAGATAACGTTACATGTATCTAAAGAGAGTTTTGTAAAAATGACCATTGTTACTTTTTCGAGTATTTGCCATATATTAGGCATTGCTTTAAATGTGTGTGTGTGTCTGTGTATGTGTTTTAAACAGAGACAGTGTCTCTATCATTCAGGCCCGAGTGCAGTGATGGGATCATTGTTCACTGTAATCTCGAACTCCTGGGCTCAAACTATCCAACCACCTCGGCCTCCCTAGTAGTTGGGACTAGAGGGGCTCTACCACACCAAGCTAATTTTTAAAAAAGTCTTTTTTTGGTAGAGACAGAGTCTCATTATGTTGCCCAGGCTGGTCTCAAACTCCAGCATCAAACCATTCTCCCGCCTGGGCTTCCCTGGTGCTGTTATAGGAATGAGCCACTGCACCTGGCCTCGTATCATTTCATCTAAACCGCACACCTTCCTTAGAGATGGGCGCTCTCATTGTGTTCACTTCTCCAAGGGAGAAAGCAAGGCACAAGAAGGTCAAGCAACTTGCCCAAGGTCCACAGTTGGTAATTGATGCAGCTGGGGTTTAAATTCAGGAATCCTGGCTGAACCCACAGCTTCCTGGCAGCTTTGACATGTTTTCCAGTAGTAATTGCTGTAGCTGCTCACTTGACGACATTGCTTTCCATGCCTTAACTTTCCTGCTGTAACCATGTCACGGGCACTGCTACAGAGTCAGGTTAAGCCTGTGCTGGCATCTCAGCACGTCCGAGGTGGTGAAGTGATGCCCTGTGTTCCTCATTTCCACGTTCGCTCTGCCAGACGGCACTTTGGAAATGTATTGTGGGGTATCATGAAGCTGAACAGACAACCCCTCTCGGCCCCGCAGAAATATTGAGCTGCGGTCATGTCATTCAGGTCTCCAGCCACCTTTCTTTAGCTTCCTCCGCTTTTGCAATGAAGCATGTTTTTATTTTTTTGAAAAACTTATATGTGACAGTATATCCAGTAAACGATTGCCCACTCTTAGGCTGTTAAACCGTCTCATACAGAGCAGCTTATGTAATTCAATGTGTGGATCTAACTGCTTTGTATGTCATCTATGTGATCCTTCTTCATCATCCACAAATGGCCAATAATACCTGTTGGTCTAAACCTGAAGGAGAAGGACTGCTGGCAACTTCCAGGCACGAGAATTCTTGTTTTCTGTTCTCAGGCAGACCCTTCATAATAAGAGCACTTAATTTGCATTAGGCATTGTTCTGACTACTTTATTAAGATGATCTCCCTTGCTCTTCCCAGCAATGCTAGTGTTAGTACCATTTGGATAAAAGTTTTAAAAGTCAGAGATGTCAGATAACTTTCTCAAGGCCACACAGCACGTAACTTGGTGGAACCAGAATAAAAATCTTGGAAACTTGGCTCCAGACCCTCATGTGAGCCATTGTGCGGCAGCTGTCTCACTGTACGTCCCTGCGCCTGGATTCCTGCATATCAATGTCATAATACAGGGGTCAGTTGGCACATAAGGTGCTTTAAATTCTGGAGATAGACCGACTGATATAAGCAATAGTATCCATGAAAGTGTCTCAGAAAGATAACCTATTTTATAACTAAATGGTGGATATGAATACATTTGCAGCTTTAATTGGAACAAACTCTTTTCCCCATCTCCAGTGAACAGGAAGTCAATCATTTGGATCTGTGAAAAACTTGTCATATAGTTTAGCTAAAAGCTAGACCACTCATATATTCATTTAGAATTAAAACTTGCTTTTAAACATTTTATTGCGCCTATTTTGAGAGCAGAAGTGGATGGCAGCCCTCGAATAGATTTCCATGAGTTCACCCACAACTGCACTTTGGATCTGTCACTGAGTGCGTGGTTACAAGTGAGCCGTCTGCCTCTCCTTCCGTCTTTCTCTGGTGTGAGCACTGCACACGTCTGCACAGAGTTTGTTACAGCATGTTGCTTGAAAACAACTGGTGTCAGTCACTTGGTGTGTGAGTGAGGCCAGCAGAGAAGGATTAGCTTCAGAAATTAATTCAAATTTCCACTTTTTAATACCTTTCCCCCTATTATTAGTGCAGCATTAATCAAATAAAAACAAAAGACTGTGATTTTCCCCTATTATTAGTGCAGCATTAATCAAATAAAAACAAAAGACTTTGGGTGTATTGTTCGGTTTGAAAAAGTAGTTTCTGTGTCTATTTTAATTAAGAGGAGTGATGGGGAAGGAGTGAAAGATAGGCGTTGTCTAGGCCTGGGCATGGATCTTATTCCCCCACTTGTCACTAACCTTGGATGGGTGATTGAATTTTGCTGATTCCCAGACTGTTTATCTATAGAACAAGGGCATCCCTCCAATGAATTTGTATATTAATTAGAGATAAATGTGTGAAGAACTTAATATGCTTCCCCAAACAAAATAGGAAATCACTACTAATATCCACGATGACTTACTGCCTTATCCACTCTTCTAGCCTCTGCTCCCTTCTACTACTTTCTAGAAATAAAAATTTTCCATCAAAGAAGCTGGTCTCACTAAACTATAATTTGAGCAATAGATCTTCCAGGTTGAATTGGAATCCCAGCATCAAACACGGCACCTAGGAAAATGCCTGCCCCACAATAAATGCTGAATGAATTGCTGTTAAAGCAAAAAGTTGACTTATTTGAAACTCCAAAGTGGTGAGTTTCAGAGTAAGTATGAAGATACAAAGTAGAACTATCTGAAGGGCCATCTTCTAGGCTGACATCTATTTCACATAGTGTTCATTTACCCTTAACCTCAAATTAGAGCACTAGGATATTAATTCAAAGAACTAGCATCATGCAATGACACCCAGCAAAATGACTGCTTTCTTTGCAGTTTCCACTTTTGCAAATATTTTGTGAGCTTGTTTAAATCATTGTAATAGAAAACAGGGATAGAGGAAACAAGGAAGAACTGACCCCGTCTCAAAATAATCATCGTTAGAGAATGTTCTATGAGAGACTGTTTCCATCTATCAAACAGAATTTTCATAAGTGACAAATTGATTATTGAGCACAATTCTGTTAATAAATAGCTTGAGTAGATTTAATTCTGGATGTTTTGTCTTATTTGCTAATGCATACCTGCAAAGATGTGTTTAATCACAGTTAACTAAATTACAGCTTTTTAGTGATACGTGAGCTTTTCCTACTCTGCTGCCTTAGTGTTTCATGTTACTAAGCTTCATTTACCTGTGATTCTGAGACTAAGATTTCAGGAAGATGTTTTGATCTGGTTTAAATAAACTAGAATATGGATTGAAGGCAGTATCTTGGGCAAAAAAAAAGTAGCACAAGTATGGGCTGATATATAAAGACAGAAATTAGATAGATAGATGATAGAGATAGGTGGACGGATAGATATAGGTATGTAGGTAGATGATAGAGGAGAGCTAGAAGATAGAGAGAGAGAGAGAGAGAGAGAGAGAGAAAGAGATGATAGATGATAGAGATAGATAATAGGTGACAGATGATAGAGACAGATGAATAGAGATAGATGGATAGATATAAACAGACAGATGAATAGATAGATAGGATAGATGGATAGATATAGATAGGTAGATGATAGATGCTAGATAGATATAGATAAGTAGATATATGATAGAGATAGATAGATAGGTAGATAGATAGATATAGATGGATAGATAGAGAGAAAGATTTACTTTTAAGGAATTGGCTCATAGGATTGTCAAGGTTTTGTATGCATGATAAGTTAAGCTGTGAAGACTCGAGAAAGAGATACAGTGTGAGTCCAAAGGTATTTTATTGGCAGAGTTCCTTCTTGTCAGGGAAAGCCAATCTTCTGCAAAGATCTTCACCTAATTGTATAAGGCCCACCCACATTATGGAGGGTAATCTGCTTTACTCAAAGTCCACTAATTTAAATATTAATATCACCCCAAAAAAACCTTCACAGAATAATGTTTGACCAAATACATGGGTACTGTGGTCCAGCCAGTTGACACATAAATTTAACCATTGCATGTTCGAAAGTGTTTTCAGCCAAAATGTACAAAGAAATATTGGATGCAACTGGTTAAATCAAGGATGCCTTCAGCAAAGACAGTTATCTCATATTGTACACGTATCCATGTTCCAAATACTTATATTGATTATTAATTTTGGTTCAATTTGAAGCTCTTATTTTCTTTTTATAATATCCATATGCTTTAAACTATTTCTGGTCACCATGGAATTTATATACTTTGTTCACACACTTTATTTTTATATTTTTTTTATTTTAAAGATTTGGGGTACAATTCAGAATTAGGTATACAAGAGGTCATCATACAGGTAAAGTTTGGGCCTCCTTTTCATCCCCACTTTGCCTGATTTGAGATCAGGTACCCTTATTGATGTTATGTGCCCCCCCCCGTCAGTGTCCTGTCTTATGGTATTATGGTAAATGTTCAGAGTCCACTTATGAGTGAGAACATGTGGCACTCATTTCTTTGTTTCAGTGATAGATCACTGAGTATGATAGAATCTAAATCCATCCAAGTTGCTGTGAAGTCCAGAGTTTTGTTCTTCTTTACAGCTGTGTAATATTCCATTGTGTCTATTTACCATATTTTAAAATCCAGTCCAGTTCCAATGGGCAGCTCGGTTGGCTCCTTGTTTTTGCTATTGTACATAGCGTCGCAATAAACATGCATGTGCCAGTCATTTTTTTATTCAGTGATTTAAGTCCCTCTGGGTATATTCCCAGAAGTGGGGTTGCTGGGTCGCATGGAAGGTCAGTTTCTAGTTTGTTTAGGAATCACCACACTGTTTTCCATACAAGTTGAACTAGTTTGCATTCCCACCGACGTAGAGTCATTCCCTTTTCTCTGCATCCTCGCCAGCATCTGTTGTTTTTTTTTCATTAACGATGGCCATTCTTACTGAAGTTAGGTGGCATCTCAGTGTGGTTCTGATGTGCATTTCTCTGATGATGAGTGAGGCTGGGCATTCTTTCATGTGTCTGTTGGCTGCTTGTATGTCGTCTTTTGAGAAGTGTCTGTTCATGTCTTTTGCCCTCTTTTTAATGGGGCTGTTTATTTTTTTCCTTTCGGTACATTTGAGCTCCTTGTAGATTCTGGATGTTAGGCCTTTGTCAGATATGCAGCTGGAAAATACTTTTTTCCTATTAAGTGGGCTGTCTTCTCTCTCTCGATCGTTTCTTTTGCTTTGCAGAGGCTTTTCAGTTTGATGACGTCCCACTTGTCAATCTTATCTCTTATGGCATGGGCTTTTGGAGTTTTGATCAGGAGTTGGTTGCCTATTCCCATTTCCATAAGGGTGTCTCCTGCATTTTCTAAGATTCTTGATGTTTGAGATTTTACGTTGATGTCTTTGATCCATGTGGAGTTGATTTTCATGTGTGGTGATAAGTAGGGGGTCCTGTTTCATTCTTCTGCACGTGGTCAGCCATGTTCACACATTTCTTGCCTTATCTAGCATGAGGAATGAAGCATAGTATTTGTCTCAACTGTGCCTGAAGCTCGAGGAAGAATCTCTCAAAGTAGAAAAAGGAAAAACAACATACATTGCTTCCTGCATCTAGCTGGTGAATACCACACAAGGATGAGGTGGACATTATCTGTTTTACAAATGAAGAGACGAGGTACCAGAGAGATGGAAAACAGGTCTAAGATTGCACAAATAGAGTGGAGGATAATTGGGGATTACAGCCATTCCCCCTTAGCATGCCTGCCATTTTCCTTATGTCACATGTGCCAGAAATTCTTGTGCTCTCCTGCAGATGCAGACTGCCCCTTTCCTGCCCATTTATCTTCTTGCAGTTCTTCTTTAATCTGTGAGCCTACTTGCAGGCTAAATTTTCACTGGGAACTTTACTACTTTGCTTGGGACCTTCTTTTCCCATGAGATAATTGGTACCAGGATACTAGACCCAATACAGGATGAACTTTAGTTTTTGTGTCCTAAACCATATTGTAAACTATTGGCCAGTGTTGTTTCTAATTCAGTTTAATAAGATCTATAATAAGAGCTCTGATTGTATAAACTTTAGAAAATAATATTGCCTTCACCAAGGAGTCACTCACATGTGACAAATTAGAAGCAAAGTACTACAAGGAGGACACAAAAAATCCTGGAATTTATTTATTAGAAATTGTGTATTTATTCTTACATGCTTAAGCTTCAGTCACCTTCAAAGTACTCTCCATATGATGTAGTACAACTATCAAGACACTTTTTCCACTGCTGAAAACAGTTTTAGAACTTGTCAGTTTTGATGCCGTTTAGTGCTTTTGCCACTTTTTGTTTTCACCTTTTCCACATCGGCAGCATTTCATTTTGAGGGTTTTTTCATCTGGGGGAACAAAAAAAAGTATCTTGGAGGAAATTGGGTGAATAGGGAGGGTGGGGCATGGGCATCATGCTGATTTTTGGTCAAAAGCTGCTGAACACTCTGTGCTGTGTGGGCAGGTGTATTGTCATGGTGGAAGAACCAGTCACCTGTTTGCCTCAACTCGAGATGCTTCTGGTGAAAATTGTGATGCACAACAATGGTAACTGTTATCAGTGGGTTCCTAGAATGTTTTACCTAGCGGGGGAAGCCTGTACTACAAGGACTCACCCTCCAAGAAATAATTCCTATTTTTGGGGGGTTCGCCCTCATGTATGTGAAAACTAATGGGAATTGAAGCCTGGGTTTTAGCCTTGGTTCTCCCTTTCCTGGTTGTGGGATGGCAGCAGGCATGGCTGGTTATCTGCATGCCATCAAGTCCCTTTTTGTTCCTTGCTGGAATACCTCTGGTTTTATTTAGATATCTGCCTTTCCCCGCAAGTCTTGGGGAAGGAAACATCTATTTCCAACTCCAGAGTAAGTCGTGATTGGTCTAGCTCAAACATGGCCATTCCAATCTCCTTGCCAGTGATTGGGTTATACCCACATCTGAGACATGAAAACGGTCTACAGAAAATGTTTTCTCATGTCTAGGAATAAACTGCCCCTTTTGGCAGAATGGGAAAACAGAAACTGCTGAGTTCCTCGTGACAATGATTAGACTAAATCTAGAACCTCCCCCCCACCTCCAGGCTTTACCTTATATGTCAGGCAAAAACAATAATTTTTTAAATTAAACTTTTCATTTTAAATTGTATTTAGATTTTTAGAAGACTCACAAAGCTAATACAGGGAGTTGCCATATATCCCATACCGACTTCTTCTTTTATTATATTTTGTTAGTATGATACATCTGTCACGATTAAAGAGCCAATATTGAGACGTTAGCATTAACTAAAGGCCATTCTTTATTCAGACTTCTTAGTTTTTTCCTATTGTCATTTTCTGTTCCGGGAGATCATCCAGGATAATGCTGTATTGTGTTTGGTCATCTTGTCTCTCTAGGCTCCTCTTGGTCCTGGCAACTTTTCAGATTTTCCGTGTTTTTAATGCCTTTGGCGGTTTTGATGTTTGCCAGTCAGGAGTTTTTTAGGGTGTTCCTCAACTAAGATTTGTGTTATTTTTTTCTCACAATTAGACTAGGGCTCTAGGACTTTGAGAGGAAGACCACAAAGGTAAAGTATCATTTATATCAGTATGGATTCATAGATGTTCAATCCATCATCACTTTGTTTATTTTATTGTTCAGATAGTTTGGTGCTCTTCACTTGGCTCCTATGTCCCTTTGACTTCCCTCATGCTTTTTTTTTAAGTCACTTCCTTACTTTGTGGCACTACAAGTTGTTGCAGAATCATCGTGTATATTCCCTGCACTAGTTTTAGAATTATCCACCTCACCAATGATCTCTGGTTTCTTTTAAAAATTATTTTGTCTTTTTTATATATATTTTTATTTCAAAGATATGGAGTACCCTTCAGGGTTAGGTTCATAAATGGTCATTGTACAGGTAAAGTTTGGGTACCCTTATTGATGTTATGTGACCCCCCAACCCCGACTGGCCGTGCCCCATGACTGCCAATCCCTTTCTTATAGTGTTAGGATCAATGTTCAGAGTCCGCTTATGAGTGAGCACGTGTGGTACTCAGATCTTTGCTTCTATGTGGTCTCTTTAACCAGTGAAAACCAAGACCACGGCATTCTGTGCTTTTCCTACAGGGGTGACTTTGCTTCTAGGCCCTCTCAGCTGACAAAGCAAGAAAATATATGTTGGCAGACTAAAATGTGTAGACACACATATTCAGAAATATTTTTATGTGGAACCATCTGTGTCTATATTCAGCTAAAGATGAGTTCATTCTGTTCCCAACGCTAATCCATTACCTCATGGATCATTCTGGCCTTCTCTTCTTGTTTCTTTGTAACTGCCCGTTCCCACAGTGAGAAAACTGATTTCCACCTTCCACCACTGTTAATCCCAGTATACACGTAGAATGGTTTCAGAATTATTCATCCTTATTCCTGGAAAAGCCTACTTTATCAAGCAAAGGACATCACTCACGTGCAGTTATTTTGACCTTTAGCATGATTTTTTTTTAATTAGCAAAGTTATTTAGATCAGCATTTCCCTCTGCCAGTGTAGCCATTTTTAATATACCACTTTAGTTTTTGAATTGTTAATGATATTTTGAAAACAAATGTCAATACTCAAAACTTTTTTCAGGTCAACTTGAGAAAATAAAGATACTGGGCTATACTACTAACCATTCCTATACTATCTTCTTTTTCGTTTAACAAGAGTTAAAATGAATACACGTGCTCTTTTCAGGCCCAGCATGTTTTCCAATTTGAAACGTATTAGAAAAAAATAAAAATATAAATAAATAAATAAAATGTGTTAGTCCGGAATAATAATACTTTTGCCCCTTTAGATGAATCCATGGTTTTGGATGGCTGAATTCAGTTTTGTGAGTGTATTTCCACTGGTTCACACATACATTTTCTTCGTAGCTTTTATGATCAAAAACATTACTTAAATACAGAAACTTTGGGATATATAATTCCAATAATGCATAAAACATTTTCATATGCTGTCATTTGGTGTCAAGGAGGATCTTAAGGAGATGGAAGGGCAAATTCTATCAATTTTACTCAATTGAGATTGAGTTACTTTTATATTCACATGACTTTAAAATGCCAGAGCAAGAAATAGAACTCAGATGCTCTGTCTTCTGTCATTCAATTATAAATTTTCCAGCATCGTTCTGTTATCTTCAAATAGGTTCACTCTAATAAATTCAGTTAATCTTTTCTTAACATTTTTTATAGTCAACTGCTGGCACTCATGACCAAAACAGCATCCCTAATCAGCAGTGCAAGATTGACTATAGTGCTGAGAAATTATTGTACACGAAGTAAGCTACAAGAGAGTAATTTTTTAATAGACTAATGATTATTACATGTGGTATACAGACATATGTTATGATACATATTTTATTATTTTATGGAGTCTTGAGATGAAGCATTTAAAATAAAATGAACTTTGGTAAAATCATTTAAAACTGATTTTTAAATTATTGGCATAATTAATTCGAAATCCTTGTTCTATGCTATTAGAGTAGTTAGATTCCTTGGGCGGTCATCACAATTTATTGCAAACTGGTGGCTTAAAGCAACAGAATGTATTCTTTCGTAGTTCTGGAGACTAGAGGCTTCAAATCAAGGTATTAGGAAGTTGGTTCCTTTTGGAAGCTCTGAGGAGAATCCCATCTGTTCCCTGCCTCTCTTCTAGCTTTTGGTGGCTCAGGCAATCCTTAGCGACGTTGGGCTCATACGATCACATACGGCATAGCGATGTTTAGGCCAACAACGGATTGCATGTACAACAGTGGTCCCATAAGGTCACAATAACATATTCTTACCATATCTTTTCTGTGTTAAGATATGTTTACCTACACAAACCCTTGCCATTTTGTGGCAGTTGCCCACAGTATTCAGAATAGTAACATATGCTGCACAGGTGTTTAGCCTAGGTTGGTGGCAGGCTGTCCCATCTAGGTTTAAGTGTGCTGTGTGATGTTCACACAATGACAAAATCAACTCACAGCACATTTTTCACAATCCATCCCTGTTGTTAAGCAATGTGTCAGTCTAGCCTCTGACTCTGTTTTAACATGGCTTTTCTCTCTTTCTGTCTTTGTTATGTGTATATTCATGATTGGTTTTAGAACCCACCCTAAATCCAGCTTGATCTCATTTCAAGATCCAAAGACCTTATTCCCAAATCAGAGCATATTTGCAGGTACCAGGAGTAAGTTAGGACTAAGACATATTTTCTGAGGTCATTATTCAATCCTCTGCAGATATGTAGTGTAGCTAGATAGAATTCAGGTGTCTCAGAGGTAACAGCAATACATTGTGTTGGTTACGTGATCTGCTGAAATGGAGATACTGCTGATGATTGTGACAAAAGGAAGTGTTCCCTTGCATGTTAGGAAAAGAGTTTAAGTATGGAGTATGCTGTAAATAATTTGGTATATTACAGTAGTTATGTTTTGTAACATTTTCATTGCATAGATAATTTCTGTGTTTACTGTAATTCATATTACTTGATTAATGACATAGCATTATTTTAGATATTTTCCACAGATTATAACTTATATTTGACTGATATCTTATTCTAGAAAAGTATTCAAAACTCAAGTTTTTAAGAAAAAAATAAGTAGAAATTCCTGCTTTTGTTTATTGCTTTTTAGATCCCCACGGCTACATTTCTGTGACTCCGTAACTCAAAAATAGTTTTATTCTTTTAAATAATTCTTCAGTAACCTTAAATGTCTTATTGTCTTTTAATTTAAATTTAGTGCCTATGCTTTGAAATACCAGGATGCAAATAACAAACTAGGAAACGTCATAACCCCTTCCCTTGCAGTTGCTTTGTGTCTTCTTCTCCCTTTTTTTTTGGTCATTTGATGCCTTTGTGTATTAAAAATGTTATATTTTTTGCTCACCTTAATTTGGTTAACAAATAAGTGAATCGTTTTTCAATCATATGAATGTATACAAAATTCAGGTATTAGCTTTATCATTTTTTTTTTTGCCTTATTAAACTCTTGACTATTTTAAGTTTTTATTTACTTTGGGCCTGTGGCAATAAATAGTACACTTGAAACATTTTAAAAAGGCAAATTTTGACTTCTATTTTGCTGTCTCTGAGACTTTACATAGACAAAATTTTCTAATTCAAAACCCAAAACTCCAAACCTCTAAAAAACTGTGCAGTCTGCTAACTTTGCATATCTGTCCAAGTCGTTTCAGATCGATACTAGACCACAGAATTAGATATCACTATTTTACTTTGGTCTTGAAAACAAAATTTTTTAAATTTTAAATATGTGAATTAAAAATAATGTGATGTTTTGTATTAGCCCTTCAAAAGAATTTATAGTTCATAAAATCCCCAGGTAGTACTCTTGGTTGATGAGAAGCAAATAACTTATAGAAATTCTCCGTTAAGATTCAAAATATGGAACTAGAAAACCATTAAGTCGTCAATACCTTTACTTAATTTAGTAATGTGATTTATTGAATTAGCGCTAGCAGAGAACAGGACCCCAAGATAATACATGATTGACTAGGTTTTGATGAAGGACTTGATGTTTTTGGTATTGTTTTTTATTGTTTTGTGGGATTTTTTGTAATTATTTATAAATAGTTCCAAAACTATCAACTTTTTTTTAATCACATTCCCCTGAGTTTGCTTGCATTAGGTTATAGCTAGTAGAAGTATTAGGGTGGCTCTAAGGAACTTCCTGTCACTTTAGGATTTGTGAGACAAGATAATACAAATTAAAAAGTGTTAACTGTTAAAGTTAATCTCTTTACCGCTAATGACATCACGCAAGTAAAGTAGAAAAGACTTGTCATGCACATGTAACAAAATATTAGCCATTCAGCAAATGTGTGAGAGCAATCTTTTTTTGACATATGGTACCCACTGGACATCAGAAGGACTAGCTGATCAGACAGGTCTCTTCTCACCTCAGTGACGATGATTGTCCTGATAGAAACGGATGATTCTATTAAAGCAGAATGCATCCAACAAAACATGAGAACTTGCCTTGTGCCAGGCACTTACCGCAAGCCACAGAGAGGATGCCAAAATAAATAAGACATAATCTCTTCTTTAGAAGTGATTAGGTCTGTTAGGGAACATGTGATGTGTATATGTGCAATGTACAGTGTGATCATCCCAGTCGATGTTACAATGAGTGCTGTATGTCGATAGTTTTGCTCCAATGGAGACAACTTCTGGCTAAATTACTGGAGGACAGTTCCTAGAAAAGGGAACATTCGATGGGGTCTTAAAAGTTTTTAAATAGAGCAAGATGAGGTAAAGATACGCTGTAAAAGACATATGGGTAGGGGGCATGAATTTTTATTTGTTTGGAATGAAAAATCTCCTTTATTTTGGAGGATTATTCTAGGGTTTAATGAGAGGTGTGGCTGGGATACTAAGTGTTCCAGATGGAGGGAATGATTCCAATGTTAGGCCAAAGAGTTAGAGTAATAGTCTTTAAAAAATTTATTTTTTATTTTTATTTTTTTTGAGTTGAAGTCTCACTCTGTCACCCAGACTGGAGTGCAGTGGCTGCTTCCGGCCACCGTAGCCTCGACCTGCTGGGCTCCGGTGATCCTTCCGCCTCAGCCTTCCAATTAGCCGGAATTACAGGCATGCGCTACCATGCCTGGCTGATTTTTTGATTTATTGTAGAGATGAGGTCTCGCTGCCCAGACGGGTCTCGAACCCGCAGGCTTAGGCAATCCATTCACCTCCGCCTCCCAAAGGCACGGGATTACAGGCTAAGCCACTGAGCCCGACTCTTTAAAAAATTTAAATCAAACTTAAAGTTGCTTTGTTATCTTATGAAAAAATTTATTGTTCTTTTTAAAGGTATAAACTACCATTTAAAACCTTTATATTGCAGGATTGGCAGTAGTGGGAATCTGCTGGTGGAGGTGGGGGCACACCTCGTCAGCAAGGGCTCCTGTATCATGAACGTTTGTGGACCTAACCCTGAACTGTACCCCACATCTTTAAAATAAAATTAAAATAAAAAATAAAACCTTCATATCAATTATCTAATCATGATCTCATATACATTTTATCTGAGAAATATAACAGTTGTGTAAGGGATTCACAAGAAACTTAGAATGGACCCTCCTCTAAATGTCATGTCAAGGATCTACTTGGCGCAAATATCATAGCAAGGAGTTTCAAAAACTCTTCCACTTATCTTCAAAAATCATCCCCTCTCCTGTCTCTCAAATAAGAAAAAAAAAAAAATTGCCAGAAGCTGGTAATTAAAACATATTATGAATTTTCAGTAACATTAGTATAATATAGGTTTTTATAAAAACTAAAGGATTTAACAAGTATAAGTAACCTATACTGTTCCAGTGCTCAAGTGAAGTTGTTTGTACTTAAAAGCAAAGATAAACCTAAATTTATTAAAGGTTTAAGATAAAGCATTATATTTTAAGTGTAATTTTGATGGCATGTTCATGGTCTTTACAGTCCATGGCAGTTTCACCCACTTGTTGCACACTCTTTTTTTTTTTTTTTTTTTTTTGAGTTGGAGTCTCACTCTGTCGCCCAGGCTGGAGTGCAATGGCACACTCATAGCCACCCCAGGATCTACCTGGTGGGCTCTGGAGATCCTTCTGCCCCAGCCTTCCAAGTAGCTGGAACTACAGGCACGTGCTACCACACCTGGCTAACTGTTTTATTTATTGTAGCATCGAGGTCTTGCCAAATTGCCCGGGCTGGTCTCAAACCTGCAGGCTCAGGCAAACCACTCGTCTTGGCCTCCCATAGTGCTGTGATGACAGACTAAGCCACTGACCCCAGCCTGCACACTCTTCTTTTTGAGCAACATAGGGTGGTAGGTGGTAGGTGTAAGATGAATTTCAACAACATTCAACTAAAGCTTCAATGTAGTTGGTTCATAACTTTTTAAGAGTTTGTTTTCTTTTTATTGTTTTAAAACAGGGGATTTCAAAAACGCAAATTTTGAAAGGCTACCTCTATTTGATTTCAAAGAAAGTTTGGGTTTCTTATCGTTCATGTTGGCTGTACACCTACATTTAAGTTGTCAGTGTTGGGCTTTATTATTTTTTGGAGAAAGATTTGAATTTCTGATTTTAGCGAGAAGAGACACACGGACATTGGGGATGGCCTTTCAAATGAAATGAGGTGATGAGATTTTTCAGGTAATGTAGTGAAAAGAATGTTTGTCAGTTTGGAGTGCTCAAACTGTTTTTCATGTAACAATGCTTGCTCTTTGAGATGGAGACACGGTGACTGGACTCCCATCTGATTTTCTGGTAGGAGTTTTAATGTACTTGCATGTGTTTTTGGAAAGCAGATAAAAGTCACCATAATCGTCTCCTGAATTTGGTTCACTGATGCTCATCTACAACTCATTGCTTTTTTTTATCTTTTAGAAAAATTTCTCATTTTGTTTTGTCAGAATTGCAAACATTACTGAAACTGACAGAGCCATCCAAATATTTTTTTAGAAAGCTTTTTAAAATTTTCATTTTTGCTCCCTTTATACCTTGTTAAAAACTTTTTTTTTCTGTTAGCTTCCTTCTCTTTTCTCTTGTTCTTCCTTATGAATTTCTAAGATTAGTTTTAACTTGTTCCAATTTAGTCTCCGAAATGACTTCTTTTGATTAATAAGTCTTCTTAGGTAAACCGGCTTCAATGATAAGTTAATTTTGTCCTTGCTCCATTGAAAAATCTTTTGTTCGTTTACTAAAGTGCCTGCAAATCTAATTCTTCCCGATTCCAAAGATTTCCCTGCCAAATGATTGGTTTAAATACAGTTCTATCAAAGACATTGTCAGTAGATGATACTCACTCGAACTAGAATGATCAGAAGCAATTCCCAATTCATTTTGAGGAAAAACAGATATTGGCTCTTCTATTTGGAATGATTCTCCTTGTCCTCCAAGGTCAGCTTCCTGAAGAGGAGCTTGTGGTAACCTTTCCCAGATGAATCCGTGAAATTCTCATCACTGTTGGAGTCCATTCCAAAGGGACATGTTTCCTGGTTTTGAGCAGATTCTTTCTTTGTTCTAAATATGTTTTTATTTCAAAGAAAATAGCTGACATGTGAGGTAGTAACACTCTTTTCTCAGTTGTAGAATACTATCTTGGGTTTCTCTTACTTTGAGCTTTTTATTCCAAATCCAAACTAACATTCTATTATTGACCAGCTAATTTTTGAACAGTAAACAAGTGTTGATGATTGTTTAGCACAGTATAGCTACACAAGAGTTGACATTTGCCCATTTCTGCCAAGTTTTTATTCCTTTTCTCTTTCAATTATTTTTTATGTCTTCAAATTCTATCCAAAAGGCCTTTTCAAGGCATTTTCCTTGGCTGTCTTCTGCTTTGGCCACGACCTTTGCCATAGCACTGCCCCTTCTTATATTCCATGGCTGTGTGGCCCTGGGTCCCCAAGACTGTGGCATCATCTCCTGTTCCCTATGACTTCTGCAGTCACATTTGAAATTATCAACCACAATTGCCCATTGGTTGGCTGGAGGGAGGGGACGCACAGGATAAGACTGGGTTGCGGAGGATAAGTCTGTCCAAGCGGAGCCCCAGTCACCCAATCAGTGCCCATATTACTCTTAAAATGACTTCATACAGAAAGACGCAGACCAGGCACCTTGCCATATTCAGTCCCTAATATAGTTTATTTTTAGCTTATTCTGCAAATTTAGTAAATATTTTTTAGTGCATGCCATAGGCTGGACGTTCTGCTGGGTGGTGGAGATACAAAAGTGAACCATACGTTTAAGAACTCTGCCTTCAAAGATCATATATTCTGCCAAATATTTTAACTAAGTAGCTTGCTCCCTCCTTCTTTCTCTTCCTTCCTTCATTTCTTCCTGCCTTCTTTTCTTTCCTTTCCTTTCTTCTTTTTCTTCTCTCTTTTTTCTCTGCCTCCCCCCCCACTTCCTTCCTTTTCTTCTTCTTTCCTTTCTTTCTTCTGGAGTCAGGGTCTCACTTCAGTGACATCATCACAGCCTACTGCTGCCTCCTCCTCCTGGGATCGGGCGATCCTCCTGCCCCAGCCTTTCAAGTACCTGGAACTACAGGTACACACCACCATGCCTGGATAATTTTGTTTTATTTTTTTGTAGAGACGAGGTCTTGCTATGTTGCCTCGACTGGTCTCAAACTCCTGGGCTCCAGAAATCTCTCATCTCAACCTCTCAGACTGCTGGGATTATAGGCATGAGCCACCATACCTGGCCACCAAGGCAGCTCTAAAGTGAAAACTGGCATCTCTTCTAAATTGCCATAGATATCTAACTTTACAAAGCAAAAGTAAGGAAATAATAGAAAACTTGTTCATATAATCTAATACAAGATGATTTTATAAAATGGGCATTTCTCCACAGGAAACAATATCCTGATAGTAGGATATTAGAAGGATGAACAGAGGTAGTTTGAAGACATTAGAAATTCTAGTTGGGTTGGGAAAGAACCAGTCTATAAAAGCAAAGAGAGGCTGGGTGCAGTGACTCGTGCCTATAATCCCAACAGTTTGGTAGGTCAAGGTGAGAGGATTGCCTGAGCCCATGAGTTCGAGACCAGCCTGGGCAACCTGGTGAGACCTCATCTCTATAATAAATAAAAAAAGTAGCTGGACTTGGTGGCGTGTGACTGTAGTTCCAGCTACTTGGAAGGCTGAGGTGGAAGGATCGCCTGAGCCGAGCAGTTTAAGGCTGCAGTGGCCACGAGTGTGCCACTACACTCCAGCCTGGGTGACAGAGTGAGACTTCAACTTAAAAAAGAAGCAACAAGAAAGAAGAATGGAAGGAGACTATGGGCTTGATGATTTGACTTTGGATCCACATCGACTTTAATATATTTCTTAGAGTGTTGCTTTTAGTCTGTACATTCAGGCAGACAGTATGATATCTCATTCTCTTATTATTCAAATCTGATTTACTTCTATGCATTAATAAAGGTGATTAACTAGAGAGTGGTAGAAAAGGATTCAATATGTCTTATTTTTATTCTAATCTCAGCTAATGAGGAGTTGCATGAAATTGATATTGAATAAATGTATTAGTGTATATTAATTTATACACATATATACAGGGGGTGCCAAACAGTGTATACATATGTTAAGAGATGTTGTCTGTATATTACTTTCTGCGTTGAATTAAATAACTGTAGCAACATGTAATATGACGTTCACTCAACTGTACTGCCATTTTCTTTGACTATCTTGCTGTCTCATAGTGACATTAGCATTCATTTGATTAACACTATCTTTTGAGTTAATGTCATTCTTAAGATGTGTATATATATTTTTGGCACCCCCTGTATATGCATACAGAGAGAGAGAGAGAGAGAGAAACTGTAAGGAAGAAAAGAAAAATTAATAGTGACCCTGAGCATTTAGAAATAAACACTAATATCACTGATTCCTAAATGTATCTTGTTAATGTACTATTATAATTACCATTTTATGGATGAAGAAGTTCAGTGGTGCTCAGCCAGTAAGTGGCATAGATGTTATTTGAACTTGTCTACTTAACTTCAAAACCCTTTTTTAACCAATCTTCTTTTAAATTATATATGCGAATTGGTGATATACATGTATTTTAGCTATCCTTTTTTGGATATTGAAGTTGTTTCTTTTTTTCCTTATACAAAGCTACAATAAAAGATTGAACATTCTTGCCCACTGTTTGCATAAAAATGCCTAAAACTGAGATGACTGATACAACTGGCATTTTGCAAACTGCCTTCCAGAATTCCTTTCCAAAATGGTACATACATACAAAAAAAGCAGATAGGGTATTAAAGTGGACCCAATATGTCCCATCAGCCAACTTTAACAGTGATCATCATTATAAAACTCTTGTTTCATCTATGCTGGTATTTCTTCTGTTCACTGTAAGATTTTAAGGAAAATCCCGATGGTATATCATGTCAGTGTATATATCAAACAGGCCAAGCCTGAGCTCTGTAATGATTTCCTCTTGCTTTCTTCCTTGCAATCGGTCTGTTGAAGAAACAGAATCATTTTTTCTCAAAAAATTTTCTTGGTTTGTTTTTTATGAATCCTTTGTGTTTAGCCTGTTCCTTTGTCTCTCTTTTTCTCCTGCAAACTGGTGGTTAGGACTAAAGCCTTGATGAGGTTTCAGTTCAGTTTGTCTTTAGCAAGAATGTTATCTGTGGTGCTGTGTATTTTACCAGAAAGCATGCAATTTCATGTTTTCAGTGAGACAAGCCTGGTCATTGGGTGCAGGCATGTGTCCTTGTCTGTATTCCTTCCCTTCCCTTAGCCTGAAATGGGTCCCCCGTTGTTTTTTATTCCAATGATTACTAGCAATGCTGAATTTTTAACTTACTTACTGGCCTTTAAACTGCTTTAGTTAAGTTGCTTTTTTGTCTTTTGTTTATTGTAATATTTGCCTCTGTGGAAGAATGAACAATTTTTTGTTGTATTTTCATGTAATTAGATTAGTGACATATTTAATTTTTTACATAGAACATTTTAAAGTGAGAACGCATTTTATTGTTTTAATATTATTATTATTTGTAGAGACAAGGTCTCACTATTTTGCCCAGGCTGGTCATGAACTCCTGGCCTCAAGTCATCCTCCTGCCTCCACCTTCCAAAGCACTGGGATTACAGGTGTGAGCCATCACAACCAGAAGAACACTTTTAAAAATGTTCTTAATCTAACAAGAGAGCACATCTCTTATATGCTGGCTTAATTAACTTTAGCACATAGTCTGTGGTTAACTGTTACAAGACTGCTATGTAGATTTAATTTCTGAGGCAAAAATATTTCACAAATTTAAGAAGAAGCATACTTTTCTACACTGAATACTTTAAAAAATATAGTTTTCTATAACAAAATATCTTCAGACTCAGAGTTATGTTCCAAAAGTTTTTTATTTTTAAATTAAATCTAACTATTATAGGAAAGATCATTGTGCTTTTCTAAAAACATACTTAGGTAGAATTCAACTTTATGACTAAAAGATACAAAATAAGTATAAAATTAATTAAAGTATTATGGTAAATAGACATAAATATTTGTTAACTTTTCAACAACAGGTAAAAGAGAACATGATATTTTCTTTTCAAAACGCTTATATCAACAGCTTATTTATTTATTTATTTATTTATTTATTTTTTGAGTCCAAGTTTCACTCTGTCATCTAGGCTGGAGTGCAGGGGCGTGCTCACGGCCACCACAGCCTTGACCTGTGGGGCTCAGGTGATCCTTCTGCCTCGCTTTCCAAGCAGCTGGAACCACGGGCGCACGCCACCTCCCCTGGCTAATGTTTTTATTTATTGTAGAGACGAGGTCTGGCCAAATTGCCCAGGCTGGTCTCGAACCCCTGGGCGCGGACAGTCCTCTGGCCTCCATCTCCCAAAGTGCTGGGATGACAGGCCTGAATGGCTGCACCCGGCCCAACAACTTTTCTTTTAACTTCAGGCTTTTCATTAACTTTTGAAGTTTTTCTGCCCAATTATTTTAACAGCAATTTACTAACACCTAAGTCACTTGGCTTTTAATATATATGTATATATTTTAATAGATACATTTATTTTTTTCAGATTGGAAAAACTTAGAAAGCAAATTGGAGAGAGAGAGAGAGAGAAAGGGAAGAGATTCACCTCTCTAAAACAGGGAAGGGGACGAAAGCTTAGGAGAACTAAGCTTAGCCAGAACTCAAAGAGCCACATGGCTGGGCCGAGGCTTCACAAAAGCATGGCCTAATATATTTTATTTTCACAACTTTTTCTAAATCCATTTTTTCAAATATTGTCAGTATAAATCTTCGCTATCCTAAGTACTGTAAATCTTTTAACTAGATTGTCACTTGCCTTATGCCTTATTTACTTTATTTTGGATTTATAGCGTTTTTTAAAAATATGTGAGATAAAATAAGTCCATATAGTAATTACTAAGTATTTGTTTAGTTGTGCTGTGTAGGTTTGATACAGCAGACTCTGAATTAGCAGGTACTGAATCTGCTTTTTCGGGAAATCCAGTTGAGTTTCCTGTAAGCCTCCTGCAATGACTCAGATCAAGTGTTGCTCTGACATGCCGCCATGGAGACATGCCATTGTATCTACAGTTGCCCATGAACGTGCTGCAGGCATTAATTTTGGAGTACACACAAATTTTTGCTGGAAGCTTCAGAAGCGTGTAAACTGTGAATAGTGGGAACTGGCTATCTTTTCCTTTGTGATTTTTCCTTTGCTTTTTTGTCGACCATATTTAATGATGTCTTAGAATAATTACTATGCTACTCTAATGTCATTGACTCATATTGCATTACAAGCGAGTAAATTTATTTCAGCAAACTGAAATTAAGATAATATGCCAATCTGGACTTTCTGTAATAAAATAGTATAGTACAGATTTTTAAGACTTTAAGAATTAAAACAACCGCATCAAACCTTGATCTGATAGAAAATTTAAAAATTATCACCCATACTTTCCTCTAATCCATAACAACTGTAATTTAATAACTTTCTAAATTGTTTTACAAGGGTTAATATCCTAATACCTGGAAAATATTTGAACATTGGTAAATTGAGTTTGTGAGATTGTTAGAGTTAAGTTATTGAACATTCTACCATATGCTTTAAATTAATATATTGGGTTTAATAATTAGGAAGTGGCCACAGCTTGGCTTGAACCTAAGTCATTATGAAATATTCTTAATGGGAAAATTTACTCCTGTTATAGATAAAGACACTTTTTTTTAACTTAAGGAAATTCCTAAAATGGTGAAGGAACATGTGAGGAACTTGGGTATTGGCTTGAGGAAGTGTTTTCTTAATTTACCTTAAGTATTCCTAATGTTTTTAACTTAATTTTGTAAATTAAACATATGTACACACGAGTCATTTTTACAGCAATTTTATATTGAAGATATTATCATCTCTGCTAGACAAATGAAGAGACTGAGGTTTAACTTACCTCTGCCATGTAACTTGCTCTAGATCATGTGGCAACAAGAGCTAAAGCCCATCTTTCCTTTCCTCGTGTTATGAGATCTAGCCACCAGTCTTCATTAAACAACTTTGGACTCTCTAATGTGGCATATACTTCACTTCTTGACCTTCCTAGATGCTAGGTTATCTTCCTGATTCACTCTTATCTACTGCACCCATCTTTTCTTAGTGAACTTCCACTCAACATCCCAGCCAGTTTAGGCTGCTGTTAACAAATACACCATAACCTAGTGGGCTTAAAGAGAAAATGTTTCTCATGGTCTCAAGAGGCTGAGAAGTTCAAGATCAGTGTAGCAGCAGATCTGGTGTCTCGTTTGCAGACGGCCATCTTCTCATTGTGTCTTAACCTAGCAGAGATCACAGAGAAGCAGCAACTTCTCTCTGGTCTCTTCTTATAAGGACACTGATTCCATTAATAAGGATTCAGTAGTCTATCACAGAAACAAAGAACTGAGCACCACATGTTCTCACCCGTAAGTAGACCCTGAGCATTTATCATAATACTGCATGAAAGGGATTGGTGGTAGTGGGTCACTGCCTGGGGTGGGGAGGGCACATAACACTTGTAAGGGTACCTGATCCCAAACCAAGCAAAGTGAGGACCAAAGAGAGGCCCAAATGCCACCTGGACAATGGCCACTTATGTGTTTAACCCTGAATTGTTCCCCACTCCTTTAAAATTAAAAAATAAATTAATTTAAATAAAGAAAAAAAGAACTCCATCTTTATGATCTAATTGGCTCTCAAAGACCCCACCTCTAAATACCATTACACTTGGGGGTTAGGATTTCAACACATGAATTTTGAAGGAATGCCAACACTCAGTCCACAGCACTTGTCCTTCAGTTTTCACCTCGAGTGTCATCTCCAGTCTTCATGAAGTATCTTTCAAATGACATTACTGAGTGCTCAGTGCATCTCTGTTAGTACTGCAGGGTATTATCTTTGCTGTCTTCTTTGAATGCATTTCTTCCTGCCAAGGTCAGGCAGGGTATGCCTTCATCAGTGTTATGTTGTCAGCCATTGAACAATGACTAGAAGACATTGGGCATATTTGATTTGAAATATTTGCTCATTAAGTGAATGCATATTTCCAAATGTTGACCAAAGTAATATGTTTCTAGACCTGACAACCTGAAGCATTTTGATAACTCCTGGTGGATTGTCTGAAACTATTATAGTTGACTTATGGGAAGAAGCTAGAAAAGAGAAATTATTCTGGAAATATATCCTCCCTGTGTCATTAAGTTATGCTTCTTGAATAAATGGCAGAAGAAATATATATCCAAGAAGAAAAAATAGTCAAAGACAATTATAACTTTTTATTAAAAGCCTGGAAAACAATGAAAAAATGAGAAAATGTTAAAATATTTATCAAACATGATTGTGAGAACACAATAATTATCATTCAAAAAATTGGAGAAATTTGAAAACATTCATCTACTCCTACATCAAATAGCTCTGTTCTTGACAAACCTGCATGCTTTTTATGTTTCTTATGTTAATTAAGAAATACACATGAATACATCATATATAAGCACAGACACTCCATTGAAAAATTTTATTGGTTTACTTAACGTTGCCAAAAACATTTGTTAATCACCTTTGTGCTTGGGATGACTCATGTGATACCAGTGTAAAATGAATGTGACAGACGTATGTCCATTTCTCAAACCTTATTGTAAAGATAAACACCAAGAAGCATAATAATAAACTGTTCATCATGACAAACAATTTCCAAACCCAATTCCATCGTCAACTTATTTCAAGTAAATTAAATCATTAAGTATTTTTTCAATCAGAATATGCTCCTGGAGGACATGATAACTGTGTGTCCCTCTTTTCTGTGCCACTGAAACTGCACGCAAATGAGTTGGGGAATGTGTTCATTTCTACCTGTTAGTGTTGTTGGCAGATAGAACTCTCATTTGTCCTGGACTGGTGGTGCATTGATATCACTGGCCAAACATAAATTTGGGCTGTATTCTTTTGTGCAGGAAGGAACAAAAGCAATTTAATATCACCCTAGGCAACTTGCATTGTCTTCATTCATGTTCCCTTTCTTGGCACTGATTACTTATCTTGGCTCACCTATTAACCTCCGGGTGACTTGAGGGATACAGAAATTTAACAGCTTGTGTGATCTGTCTTATTTGTAAAATGCAACTAATCAATTTACTGAGGCAGTGTGTGGAATTCCTAATAACACCAGGCAACTCTAATTACTTGACTGACTATAAGTAATTTGCCACAAATTGGGGACGAGGCACGGGTTACATAAAAACTCCTTCAGTATGACATGTAAATCTAGCATGGTAACACTAGCTGAAGTGTGTTGTACTTGTGTTTTGACCAGAGCCTGGTGTAGTTTTCTTCTGCTTTCCCCACCTTCAGCCACTTATTTGGCATTAAAGAATCTGACTACATATAAATATGCTAAGCTGTAGGTCATGTAATTTCTCTTCTTGCTTTAAAGTTGTTAGATTTTATTGTCAGTAATTCCTTTTATAAAGAATTTTTAAACCCCTTTGTAGCAAACACTCCTACGTCCCTTTTTCCTTGCCACTTCCATCTATAGGGGATGAACATTTACTTATCATTTTCTCAACCTCTCTTGTATCTAGTATTGGCCTTGTGGCAATAGTGGTGGTCATTGAAACTTTGGCAGAAGACTATTGTGAGGTTTTTGGAATGTTTTCACTTTCCTGGTAAAAGAAGCAGGCACAGCCATACAGTTCCTTCTCCCATATCATGTTGAAAGATAGGATAGCTGCATTAACCACCTTGAGAAAAAGGCCAGCATAGCCACAGAGAATATGGACGGACATTGTTGAGCTACTAAACTGATGTCAACAACTTTCAGAAATCTAATAATGTAAGGGAAATAAGCCTTTTTAAAATTTAAGCCTCTATAAAATTGGGTGTGGTGGCTCACATCTGGAATCCCAGCACTTTACGAAACTGAGGTGGGAGGATTCTAAAAAAACAAAACAAAATAAAATAAAATAAAAATGCAAAAGAAACTTAAGCCACTATAAGTAGCTTTTAAGCTAAACACAGGCTTGAAACAAAATGAAAGGGGAGACATATACATATAATTGTATATGCATGCATATTCATATAATTGTTAAGGAAGCAAGAAATTTGAGGGGAGAGGGTCCAAAAGGTTGAGTTGTTCAAAATTCAGGTGGGCTACTGTGAGGTTAGTGAAAACCACTATTTTAATATAAGTAGCATAATTGTAAAGATTAAAAAATAACTTACTCTGTTTCTAACTAACTATACACTGAATTAAGGAAACCTCAATCAGGAAACAGTCACTTTCTCATCTCAACTCTCCTGTTTACACCTTACGACAGAGGAGACAAGAATTTTAGCTCCCTGGGGATTGGTCAGAGGATGGAATTAATCACCAGTTACATATTACTCAAATTCCTATTAATTTACTGTAATGAAAAAGACAAGGCAAATTTTAAATGTAGCTATCAAAGATATTCAATAAATATTTCTCTAGTTCCATTTATGAAAATAGTACTATGTTAAAATTGAAAACTATGCCAAAAAGTACTATTCTTAACCTCTGCCTGTATAAGCTTGCCATAAATTTTGCACATGTGTAAAATAAATTTCAAGGTTGCAATCATAGTGCAATAAATAAAATTTACTGTCAGTTTTAGATATCTTGAAAGTACTTTTTCATTAGTAAATTCCAGGTCCTTTTGGTTATTTAATTTATTTATTTATTTTAATTTAATTTAAATTATTTTTTGAGTTGAAGTCTCACTCTGTTGTCCAGACTGGAGTGCATGGCCGCTCCCGGCCACCGCAGCCTCGACCTGCTGGGCTCCGGCGATCCTTCCGCCTCAGTCTTCCAATTAGCCGGAATTACAGGCATGCGCTACCACGCCCGGCTGATTTTTTAATTTATTGTAGAGATGAGGTCTCGCTGCCTAGGCGGGTCTCAAACCCGTGGGCTCAGGCAATCTACTCACCTCAGCCTCCCAAAGGCGCGGGATTATAGGCTGAGCCACCGAGCCAGCTCCTTTTGGTTATTTTAAACAAATTTGTTTAACTTGTGTACTTACATTCATAAAGGATTAATAGATAAATTATTCCCTGTTAAAATAAAAATCCTATATGTGGAGGGGATCCAAGATGGCCACCATAAAGCGGCAGACTGACACTTCTCCCACTGAGTAAAGCAGAGAATAGGGACCCAACTACTGATAAATTGAAACACCTTGAGCATTTTTGGAAGGGTGGCACACTCTGTACCCAGTAAACGTGTTTTTGAACACAGAGATCCCATAGCCACAGTGGATGCAGGAATCTGGTATCCTATTCCTCACCATGCCCTAAGATTGCCCTAAAGCCCTGCCCAGTGGACGAAAGTGGGTGTGTGAGCCAAAGATGCTTTGAGACAATAATTCCTCCCAGATAGTCCCAGATAGTCATCAGCCCAATGCAGGAGGTGTTCTGAGCAGGGCAATGGACTTTGAGTGACTGCAGCCCAAGCAGAACAGGAAAAAGACCCTCACTGATGCAGCTGCCATGAGTACAGTTTTCTGCCAGACTGATGAAACAGTGAGGGGAAGGACTCACCTTCAAAGTGAACCCTGCAGGGTCACCGTGAACTGCTTTCTGCTGTACTGGTGATTCACATGTGGGAGGGCTCACCTGGAGAGTGAACCCAGCAGATGCACACTGCTAGCAGCTGATGACCATCCCCTCAGACCGGGAAGAACCCCTTCAAGCCCTGCATCCCAGGAGGGATGTGCCTACCACCTTCTCAGTGGCAGAAAATTCACTATATTTCAAGAGCAGAGTGTCGGCCTGAACAGAGAAGGAATGACACAATAGACACCCGAAGGCTGTCTCATAGGGAAGGCACCTGGGCTATAGGCCGCGGTCAGCAGATGGGAGACTCATTCCCCACACTCAGTACTCACAGAGCATTAGCAACAAGGGCTGAAAGGTGGTTCCACCAGTTTAGAAGCTGGGTGAGAAGCTCTGCAATGACAGAATTCTGCCATAAAGTGGAGCAAGGAACAGATGTGAATGCCCACACACTTTCACTGAGAGACAGATACTGAACCACAGAAAGGAATCTAGAACAGGGTAATTGATAGCTTTAGAACTTTAAGTCAAAAGAGAAAATATAGAGAGCAAAGAGGCCTGCCACAAATAAGGAAAAATCAATGAAAAATACAAGGAACCATCAATGTCCTAAAGGGACAGTGCCTGAAAAAGCAGCTTTCAGAGTACAAACAATGGAATCCTCCAGAATGACCTGTCCCAGATAACAGCTATATCAGAGAATGAATGGCAAAAGTGAACAGGAACCAAGATGAACTAGAAGTGAAACTCACTGAAGTCATAAAGAAAGTAAAAGTAGATATGGTCAATTTAAAAAAAAGTCTACTTTGAAATAATGGAAATGAAAAACTTCATCCTGGAAATCAAGAACACACAAACAAGCAAGGTAGAAGGGTCAACCAAGTAGAAAAAAGAACCTCAGAGCTTGAAGATCAAAATATATAATTAAACCAGTCTGTCAAAACGTAGAAAAAAAGGTTACAAAGAAGGAGCAAAGCCTCTGAGAGAGGTAGGACTATATCAAGAAGCCAAATTTATGCCTATTGGTATTGCTGAAATAGAAAGGAAAATGGAGAACACTATGGAACAAACATTCCATGAGGTCATTCACGAAAACTTCCCACATCTAGTCAGAGAGATGACCATTCAAGCACAAGAGATTTAGAGAACTCCTGCAAGGTGTCATATCAGAAAACCATCTCCAAGGCACATAGTAATCAACCTCCACAAAATAAACATGAAAGAAAAAAAATTATAAAAGCAGCAAGAAAGAAAGTTCTGATTATCTTCTGAGGAAAACCCATCAGAATAGCTCCAACCCTATCTGCAGAAACACTACAAGTCAGAGAAACTCGAGTCCAATTTTTAATGTTTTTAAAGATAAGCCAGGGGGCAGGGGAAGATAGGCAATTCTAGCCAAGAATTTTCTACCCTGCCGAACTAAGCATCACCAGTGATGGGGAACTATTAATTAATAAAATCGTTTCCAGCCATTCAGTCCCTAAGAGAATA
Source organism: Carlito syrichta (assembly GCF_000164805.1). NCBI lineage: Eukaryota > Metazoa > Chordata > Mammalia > Primates > Tarsiidae > Carlito > Carlito syrichta. Next base: position 473,433 of record NW_007246691.1, on the reverse strand, counting down.
TGCTACCTCCAGACCAGCCCTTCAGGAGAAACTTAAGAAGGTATTGAACACAGGGGAAAAAAATACCAGTCATACCAATCACAAAAATACAGGCAAGCACAGAGATAACAGAGCTTACAGAGCACTCACAAAAATGAAAATATATAAATATATAAATACACAAGTAAAAAATGTAAACAAAGCAACCTTAAGAGCCCCAGGATAACGATAAATCCTCACATTTCAACAGTCTGAATGTGAGTGGATCAAATGTGCCCCTAGAAAGACATAGAGTGGCAAACTGAATAAAGAAGCATGATCCAACAGTCTGCTGCCTTCAGGAGACTTATTTTACTGCAAAGGATACCCACAGACTCAAAGCTGAAGGCTGGAAAAATGCTTTTTTGGGTAAATGGAAAACAGAAGAGGGCAGATGTAGCTATTCTAATATCAGACACAGCAGTCTTCAGACCATAAAAAGTTATAAAGGACATGAAAGAACACTACATAATGTAAAAGCTCAATCCACTAGCAATAAATATCTGTTCTAAACATATATGCACCCAACACAGGAACACCAGGTTTTAAACTACTACTAAGAAAACTAAATTGACTCTAACACAATCATAGTTGGAGACCTCAGCCCTCCACTAACAGCTTTAGATAGAACAATTAGTCAAAAAATCAACAAGGAGAGTTGTAAACTCAGCTTGACCCTCGATCAAATGGACTTAATGGACTACAGAACACATCGCCCAATACCTACTGAGTACACAATCTACTCATCAGCACATAGTACACACTCCAAGATTGATCACATATCTGGACATAAGTCAAGAGTGAGCAAATTTCAAAAGGTCAAAATAATACCATGCTTCTTTTCAGATGACAGTGCAATAAAAATAAACATTGCTGCTAACAAAATCCTTCAAAATATGCAGACACATACTCCAAACAACATGCTGCCAAATGACTTCTGGGTCAACATGGAAATCAAGACAGAAATAAAAAGATTCCTGGAAACAAACGAAAACAAAGACATATCTTAGCAGAATCTCTGGGATGCCATGAAAGCAGTGTTAAAAGAAAAATTCATAGCATTGCACACATATCAAGAAAGCAGAGAGATCATAAGAAGACGGCCTATTGTCATACCCAAGGGAGCTGGAAAGGCAAGATCACCTAAATCCTAACTTTAGCAGAAGAATCCAGATAACCAAGATAAAATCAGAGATGCAAGACATAGGAGAAAAAAACATCATAGAAAGGATCAAGACCAAAAACTCGTTCTTTGAAAGGATAAATAAGATTGACTGTCCCCTGGCCAGATGACTAAAAAAGAGAAAGAGAGAGGGGGCAGGGGAAACCCAGATAAACACAATTAGAAATGCAAAAGGTGAAGTCACAACTGACCCTGAAGATATTCAGAAGATTATCAGAGATCACTATGAACACCTGTATGCAAATAAACTAAAAAGCATAAAGGAAATGGAGAACTTTTTGACATCGCACAGCCTCCCAATGTTGAAACGAGAAGTTGAAACTAAATAAACCAGTAGCAATCCAGGAAATCGACATTGTCATAAGACATCTACCACTCCTCCCACCACCCTGCGCCCAAAGAATGCCCTGGATCAGATGGCTTCCCAGATGAATTCTACAAGACATACACAGAGGAGATGATACCCATCTTATTGAAAGTATTCTAGGCAATCAAGAAAGATAGAATGCTCACCAACTGACTTTATAAAGCCATTATCATATTGATCCCCAAACTTGACAAAGGCTCAGCAAGGAAGGGAATTACAGGTCAATCTCTTTGACGAACTTAGACACAAAAATTCCCAACAAGATTCTAACAAATCAGATTCTGTAACACATCTCAAGGATTATTCACCATGAACAGGTGCGCTTCATTCCTAGAAGGCAGGGCTGGTTCAACATTTGCAAGACCATAAACATAATTCTGTACGTCAGCAGATGTAAAACCAAGAACCACATTATTATGTTATTAGATGCAGAAAAAGCATTCAACAAAATCCAGCATCACTTCTTAATAAAACCCTTGAGCACATAGGCATAGAAGGAACATCCCTCAAAACAGTAAGAGCCATCTATGATAAACACACAGCCAACATTTGGCCCAATGGGCAGAAGTTGGAAGCATTTTCTCTAAGAACGGAATCAAGACAAGGATGCCCACTCTCACCCCTCCTGTTCAATATAATGCTGGAAGTTCTAGCCAGAAGATGAGGCAAGAGAAGGAAATCAGGGTTATCAAAATAGGAAAAGAGGAAGTTAGGCTATCCCTCTTTGCAGACAATATAATTCTCTAACTTGAAAACGCTAAAAAGTTCATCACAACCCTCCTTGCACTGATAATTGACTTTAGTAAAGTCTCGGGGTAGAAAATCATAGTGCAAAAGACAGACATATTTCTATATAACACACACAAAAAAGAAAAATACCTTGGCATCTGCCTAACCAGAGAAACGAAAGACCTTTACAATGAGAACTACAAAACACTGCTCAAAGAAATCAAAGATGACACAAACAAATGGAAAAACATTCCATGCTTATGAATTGGAATAATCAATATTGTCAAGATGTCCATCCTACTCAAGGCAATGTGCAGATTCAATACAATGCCCATCAAATTATTAACATCATTTTTCTTAGACCTGAAAATAACAATTCAGAAATTCATATGGAAAAAAAAGAGCATGATATCTAAAACAATCCTCAGCAAAAAGAACAAAGTGTGAGATATCACACTTCCAGACTTTAAACTTTACTACAATGCTACAGTAACCAAAACATTCTGGTATTGGTACAAGAATAGACAAATGGAACGGGACAAAGATTCCAGAAGCAAACACTCAGTCTCTTAACCAACTCATCTTTGACAAAATCACCAATAACAGCAACTGGGGAAAGAAGACCATATTTTGCAAATGGTACTGGGAAAACTGACTGATCACATGCAGAAGAATGAAACTGGACCCCTATCTATCACCATATATAAACAACAACTAAAAATGGATCAAAGAACTAAATGTAAAATCTCAAACTATAAGAATCGAAGAAAACATAGGAAACACTCTTATGCACATCAAGAGTAGGCAATGAATTCTTGACCAAGTCCCCAACAGCAAAAAGCTAAAGTAGACTAATGGGATCCCACCAAACTGAAAAGCTTGTATACAGCAAAAGAAACTATCAAAAGAGTAAAGAGATAACCCACAGAATGGCAGAAAATATTTGCAAATTATGCATCTGACAAAGGCCTAATATCCAGAATCTACAAGGAACTAAAATGAAGTGAAAGGAAACAAAAACAAATAACTCCATTAAAAGTGGGCAGAGGACATAAATAGACATTTTTCAAAAGATGACATACAAGCAGCCAACAGATACATGAAAAACTGCCCAGCCTCTTTAATCATCAGAGAAATGCAAATCCAAACTATAATGAGATGCCACCTAACTGCAGTAAAGATGGCTATCATTAAGAAGTCAAAAAACAACAGATGCTGGTGCAGTGCAGACTAAAGGGAATGCTTCTAAACAGTTGGTGGGAATTCAAGCTAGTTCAACCTCTATAGAAACCAATGTGGTGATTCCTAAAAGAAGGAAAAATTAACCTTCCATACATCCAGCAAGCCCTCTTCTGGGGATACATCCGGAGGAACATAAATCATTCTACAAAAAAGAAAACTGCACATATGTTTCTTGCTGCACTATTCACAATAGCAGGAACATGGAACACACCCTACTGCCCATCAAAAGTGGAATGGATAATGACAATGTGGTACATGCACACAATGGAGTATTACACAGCTATAAAGAAGAACAAAATCATGGACTTGGCAGCAAATTGGATGGAGTTGGAGACCATCATGCTAAGTGATCCATAGCAGAAATGAAGGACTGAATACTGCACGTTCTCACTCATAAGTGGGACCTGAACACTAATCACATTAACACATGGGAGGGATGGACAGTTGTCGGACACTGCCAGGGGAGGAAGGAACACAAGACAACACAAAGGGTACCTGGTCCTCTACCGGGGAATGAGGTCCAGCTGGAGGCCAGACTTCACCTGCATGCAGCCTACTTGTACAGTTGATTCTTACTTGTACCCCACATCATCATCATAAAATAAAATTTAATAAATGAAAAATAAGTAAAAATCCTTAGCAGTACCATACTGCTGTATATAAATTTATAATAGAACCCTCATAATCAAATGTTTAGTAAAATAAAAAACATTCTGTAAAATAGCATAGCAAAGCTTTGAAGTCCTATTAATTGAGCGTGCTTTTTCAATTCAGCAATCTTTTATTTAATGTTACCATTATTATACTATACAAAGCATAATGAAAAAGGTTATCTTCAAAGACTTGATGACTTAATACATTATAGACTTTATGATGAGGGAAAATAATAACCTAAAGCTCAGAAAGAACAATAGAAAATACATTTACTTTTTAAAAAAATACTCCACATCACTAATAAGTAATTGAGCTGGGTTTGGGTTTTCCCTGAAAGCTATGCTGACAAAAATGTCAGCCTTTCCAGGCCCTGAGAAAAATGAAGTGACTTTTGCTTTGCCAGAGAAGAGACATACTCAGAATGGCAAGGGACAGGCCAAGGTTGAGACACTGAGAGTAACTTGGGGATGGTCCTAAGTGCACCAGGCTAAAACTCTGTGTTCATAATACACTGCTGGAAAGTGAGATGAACAGGTGCAACTGAAGAAATTCTGTCAGAACTTTTGCCTGATGTTAAATCCCTGCATAATATTCAAATGTTGGAAACCAGGGTATTCATTGTCCTTTGCGAAGAATTTCATTTCCATCTTGTATCTGCATGTTTATCTAATATCTGTTTCTCCCAAACTACATATCAAAAATTTTTATTTCCTGTCAGGATTATGACCGCAAATGGTAGTGGTCAGTGCCACGGTGAGTGCTCTCTTTTTTCATACGTTTGATTCACAGCTGTGGTCATTGAATGGATGGGCTTATGACGTTGGAATATGTGTGGCGGCAGCTAGAGTTTGGAGGTTAACACCACGCAGGCCGAGAATGACATCTAGCACAAATCAAGTCAGATGCAAATAAGTCAGCAAAGGCAAGCATATCCTTTACATAAGGGCAGGGACAACATCTCATTTTCTTACCATTGTTTGAACAACACCTGCTACAATGCTTGATACATAGTAGCATTTCAAAAAATAGTTATTGCATCTCCAATTAAAAAAAAAACAGTTCAGAATCTTCTCGCGAGTCTTATCTATAAGAATACATTAGTCACAAGGATAGATTGTGGTGCAAATACCTTTATGAGCTGAAGGTAGCTCTATACTTAGTATAGAATATCAGAACTCCCTAGGAGACTGTGGGAATTTGAGTCCACAAGCGGAGGAAATTATTTTGTCTGCAGGACTCAGCATCTGAGCCTTTGTGGTAGTCCACATGAGCAATGTCTGTCACAGTCCACTCTTCCTAACATCACATAGACGCTTCACTCTTCTTTCTACACATAAGACATGTGTACTCCTCTAGAGACATAATCCAAGATTGCACTTTGTCATAGGTTCTTGTCAAAGTACAGCGACTTGGGCAACAGGTAATCCTCTTCATGAATTCTGGATGTGGTTTCTTGTGGGCTGGCAGCCGAAAAACTAAAAAGAAAAGCAGCACAACCCCACACATAATAATAATATACGGGGGGGAGGGATAATCTAAAAAACAAAATAAGAGCACTCAGATAGAGAAAGAATAAAAGGCACTGACTCCTGACAATGAGGAAATCTGAATAGGCAGTGTTCCCTAATAAGAGCTAATTCTGAAGTCTTAAAGAAACACACTTAGCCATTTTTTCTCCAGACCCCTAAATCCAGGCTCTGGGAAGTTCTTCCTGTTTCTTTGCTCTCCATTGCCAGGTGGGATGTGAGCCTTGGGATGCTTTTCGTGGAGGCTGCCCATATTCACAGCCTGCTTCAGGCCCATAAAGATACTGGAACTGGAGAGTTATTTTAAATACGAAACAGATTCAGGTCCCTAGTTTCTTTGGCTCTATGATTTCCTCAAAAACCTTAAGGTTTTGATCTATTTTATTCCAGGCAACTCTGCTGCGGTAACGATACCCAAAGTTATTTCCTGTACATGCCAGTCTCTCCCTACTTAATTGCTGCTGCACTAAGGCCATCAGACATGAATGGAGAGACTGTGTCCTTCACCTAATCTTCGCCATAAGGACTAAGTCTTAGTGGGCATTTGATTCTCAGAGGCAGTATTTTGTTCTTATTTCCTACTGTTTGGAACCTACAAATATTTGTCTTTAACATTCTTTCAAGGATTCAGATTTATGGACTTTTTCTTCCCCTTATCTTTTCTGCTAACAATGCCTGCCAATTCTTGTTTGAGCTCGCCTCTCTCTTTTAGTATTCTACTGAAAACAGCATCCAGCAAACATGATCTTGTTGATTCTTTGTTTTCACTTCCTCTAGAGTTGCAGACTCTGTGGGCAGGTCTCTACTTTCCAAATTGTCACTGGTCATAGTTTTACCAAATATCTGAAAGGAAGATAGGACTTTCCAGTCTCCTGTCTTCTGTGTTCTTGTCACCTGTGTCTCAAACACCTAGCATTTGCCCCATCTTTTAGTTTTGTGTCATAGTAACACCCAGCTTCAAATTTCTGTATTCAGAGAGGCTTTTTGATACAATAATCAACCTCAATAGGGAGTAGCTTAGACAACAAATGTTTATTTCTGAGTCATGCCCAAGTCTGGTGTAGATTCATGTTTGGTGGAGAGGTCAGGAGTCTCTGCCTCAATCCATCAAAGAATCATGTCCCATTCATCTGTCACTCCATCCTTAGATCAGCAGTTGACAAACTGTGGTCCATGGGCCCGAAACGGAGTGTTTTGCAAGATTAAAACTTTTTAAGTAATACTTGAATATTATGCACCTTCTTCAGTATGTTGACATTAGCACTGATAATAAAAAACCAATGGTGAGTAAGACTGATACTGTCTTAGCGCAAATCAAAGCAGAGGCATCAAACTGAAACAGTGATTGATTGATTACTTTCTAAACTGCCACTCACAGAACACCGCCAGTTTCTTCTAGGAGTGTTCTTGGTAAGGAGAAATAATTACAAATTTTAATAGATTTTGACTTTTGAGTGTAAATATTTTTTATAATCTGCCTGAAGCAATGGGGACTATGTATAAAGTACTTCTGCTGTACATCAGAGTACAATGGTTATCTCAAGGAAAAGTTCTTGTGCTATTATTTCATCTGAGTTTTAAGTTGAATGTCTTTTTTCCCTCTCTGGAATATTATTATTTCTTGAAATAACAAACAATTCAGATTTGGTATTTGCCATAGATTTTCTTAAAAATTAACAGAGTGAGATCATTACTTCAAGGATAACAGTGAAGGTATTTGTGATAAATGGAAAAATTCAAAGTTTCAAGTGAAAATTAGAATTTTGGAAAATTTTATCTGTCACCATGAGCTTGAAAACTTCCTAATTTTTAAAAGCCTGTTCTGATGAGATTGGTAGTGACACTGATATTGTATAATGAAATGCCACCTTTGGGGGATACGCATAAACCAGCGAACCATTATTTCCCAAATGACCAATGCATGAAATTACAAACTCATACAATCTCATGTGTTGGTAAATAGTTCATTTAAAATGCAAGATAGAGTCATGGATTTTAATATGACAATATGAAAAGTTCATTGCTATGGTTTCAGATTCTATATTGTAAGGAGACTTTAAGAAATGAGCTTTTGTGTAGTATCAAAGAATATACAAAATCTACCTAGAGAGACTCCTTCCTTTCCCTATTATTTGTCTGTGTGAGCCTGGATTCTTCAAATGGAGGAGATATGAGAACCCAAGCCAACATTAAAGAAATTGGCAAAAATATAAAATAATCCATCCTTTTCGCTATTTAGTCTTGTTTGAAACTAAGCTACTTTGATTAAAAAGTATCATTTAAGATGTAATGACTTTATTGTTATTTTTAAATAGATTAATATATATATATTTTTTTATTTTTTAATTTTTATTTTTTTGAGTTGGAGTCTCACTCTGTCGCCCAGACTGGAGTGCAGTGGCCTCTTCCGGCCACCGCAGCCTCGCCTGCTGGGCTCCAGCGATCCTTCCACCTCCGTCTTCCAAGTAACCGGAATTACAGGCATGCACTACCACCCCCGGCTGATTTTTTGATTTATTGTAGAGATGAGGTCTCGCTGCCCAGGTGGGTCTCGAACCCGCGGGCTCAGGCAATCCACTCACCTCAGCCTCCCAAAGGCGCGGAATTACAGGCTGAGCCACTGAGCCCGGCTTCACTTTTATATTTTAATACAGTAATTATCATTCAATATAATCCACATTTTAAAAAGATCGTTGGTCTCTGGATTATCAATTTTTTAAAAACCTTTTTATTTATATATATTTTATTTTAGAGATGTATGGTACAATTCAGGATTAGATAGACAAATAGACATGGTACAGGTAAAGTTTGGGCCTTCCTCGGTTCCCCACTTGGCCTGGTTTGAGATCAGGTACTCTTATTGATGTTATGTGCCTCCCCACACAACTTGGCAGTATCCTGCTACTGCCAATCCCTTTCTTATAGAATTATGGTAAACTTCATTAATATTTAAAAGTTTACAGAAGTTCTGAGAGCAAACAGTTTGAAGACTGCTGCTCTGGAATCTTCCCCTCTCAACCAGAATTGGGAAGAAGAGTAAGAATTACAAATGCAGGTTTAATAATTTGGCCCCAAAGTGACACACATCACTCCCACTTAAATTGCATTAGCTAGGCTTCACTAAAATACAAACACTTTGCTGCAAGGGAGCTGTCCAGTGCCCCACCATGTCCCCAGAAAGGAGAGAAGAATGTTGGTGAGCACTGACACTCAGTGACATGGCACTGAAAACCTGTAATATCTACATTTTTCATGTGTCTGTAATTGGACACGTGTTGTTGACATCTTGGGGAGAAAGCTGGCAGGATCTAGAAGCTATCTAGGGCCATGGAGCAAAGATTTTATTTGTATGAGTGAAACTCAACAGCTCGGTCATGTGTTGACGATGACACCATTATTAGCTCCATTGTGTACCTAAGTGAACGAATGTTTCCTGTATTTGCTTACGTTTCTTCTACCTGGTATCCTGTATTCCACTCTGGTCAGGCTGAACTATTCCTCTTTACTGATCATGCTCTGTATTTTCCCACGTTACATTTTCTTACTGCTGCTGTTCTGTAATTTGTGTTCATTTTTTTCATGTATCTTACATACCTCTTCTAGTTAACTGTAAGCCCACACATTCATCCATTCACTGAAGTACAACCTCACATCAAAGGGGAAAAGAAAATAAGTAAACTAATCCAAAGATCTGATCAAAACTTTTCATTGCTAAAACATATAGTAGAAATATGATAGTAGGAATTTTTCATTCCAGATTGCATCTTAGACCTATGGTTAAGTTCCACAAGGGCCTATCTCCCGTATTAGAAATCAAGGCAACTTGGTATTATCCAAACCTAGGTCATCATATAGGAGATTGTTCTCTTCTTTTCCTTTTCATTTCTGCTTGACGCTTTCCTTTATTGTAAATATGTGTCATCTTCTACAAGTACCATTTGTCAAGACCCTATCTATGAACTGGCTTTGACAAGATGCTTTGCTTACGTCATTAAAAGCAACACAAAAACCTTATGCAGCACTCTTGCTATCCCATTTTGCAAAAGGGAAAATCTAGAAGAAAGGCAATGAAGCAACTCGCCCTACATCCTCTGGAACCAGAATTTACGCCCAAATTTATCTGAGTTCATTTTCTCTGTTCTTTCTGCTTTCTTATGTGTCTTTATAGAAAAATGACTGTTCCATATTAAGGTCTGGCGATTTGATTTTCTATCAGATTCTATTCGTTCTTATGGAATCTCTAATTCAGATTGTTGGGTTTCTTAAAATAGTAACCAATATTAAGAACTGAATTTACAACATATTCTTAACTCAGATGCATACAGAAGATTTTTCTCTCACAGGAAAATTTCCTGGTTGGAATATTATAGTTTTTAATGATCACACTTCATCTCTTTACTAGAAGAAGGTGTTTATTTTTGTACTCTCAAAGTGTCAGCCTGTAAATTGCCTTGCCAGGTTCTATAATTTTTATTTGTAAATCTACAATTGTACCAGACTTTCTATCTAGTCTAGTAGCAACTGTGATAGCAAGTTCAGTGTCTGAAAGAGGTAAATTTACTCCCACCCTCCACTTAATTGTTGCCATTCTGCCTGTCAGATCTTAACCCTCCTCTGAAACTGTTGCAATACTTAGATAATTTCCTGGATTTTCAGTCTTTCCTTCAGTTTGGTTCAATTCAACTCTTCCCACATATTGCTTACAGGTAGAATCATGCTCAGAGTTGAAGCATTCAGTGCTCTCCTGGTGTCTACTGAACTAAGTAATGTTTCTGACTTGGAATTGTCTTCAGAGCCTCTTCCTCTGCCTCAGTATTTCTTTCCTACTGCTGTGTACTTTCTCTACCCTCTCATGGGACTAGGCCTCTCTTTTTATTGCCTGTATTACACTCTCAGCCCATTGCCTGCTTACACCTTTTCTTTCATCAGGGATGTCCTCTTCATTCCATTCATGCCTGACTAAAGACTTCTGATTCTTCAGTGCCCCTCTGAACCATAATCTTTCCCAAAGCTTGACCAGATGACTACATGCAATCTTTTTCTCCCCTAAACTCCCAGATTTCTGCTTGTATCATTTTAGAGCCTCTGATATGCTACGTTTTACCTTATCTCTGTGTACTTGACTTATCTTGAAATTAGATTAGTGATTTCCTTAAAGAAATGCTGTGTACTCATCTCCTGTCTTAATAATGCCTTATGCATAACAACTGTTAATTCTATTTGACTGTAAGTGAATATTATTTTCCCTCTTTTCACTTTACTGATTATCTAATAATAGGTGAAAATCCTGAGACTGAACACCATAAAGAAAGTGAATGCATTCCAAATTATAATTCTCTTGGTACTGGTTTTGGGACAGAAACGTTTTTGTTCACATGTGGCCCACATTTTAATAATAATTATTCTCTAGATGACTTTGTCTACACTTAACTTTTCAACTAGTTCAGGATCATTTCCTACAGGCTAATCTATTCAGAGAGATGAAAATTATTGCTTCTCTAAGAACTTGAAGATAATCCATTATTTTAGCCCTAGCATCCCTGATATGAACTTAAGGACAACCCCAGATGATTCTCAAACTGGAAGAAGAGATGATAGACCTTATACATCAATTTCCAAAGATATGGGACACTAGGAAGTACTGACTCCTGCTGAGAACTAAAACTCGAGGTGCTGTTCAGAATAAAGAGATCATGGAGAACTATATGGACATGCACCTGGAAGTAGAGGTGGCTAAAAGAACAATGGGTATTTTAAAAGGCTCAAAGTCTCAGGAGAAAGTCAGTGGTCTAAGCATTTGAGTAGCATTTCTAAGGGTAGGGAAGATCTCCCCAGTAATTCTCTACAACATATCAACAATTATAGTATTCAGTTGAACAAGTGGAAACTAGAAAAACTACATACAAGGATAAAAAGCTTACAACTCTGTTAGAGGTGGCTACTCTTAAGAGATGGCAAGCTTGGGACTGGTCTTGGGTCCTTCTTTGGGCTGTGTCTGAGAAGGTCCCTGTGCCTGGTCCATCTCCTCTGGGCAGAAACCAGATTGCTCTACTGCTGGGAGTGTCTGGAGCATTTCCATCAATGGAGCCCAGGTTTCCACCACTTAGGTTTTTGAGAAAGGAGAGGAAGAGCTTTTTGCTCCTACCCTGACTTTAACTTCTAGTTCTATATGAAAGTCAGTTTTTCTCCTGTACCAGACTATGGAAATAGACATTCTTTCAGGGAGACTCCAGTCCCAGCTACAAGGACATACTCTTGGAAAACCTTCTAAAGGATAGTTTCGTTAAAATTCAGTTGACTTAAATCAACACCTTTGGTGTTACGGAGTTTTAAGCCATACAAGATACAAGACAAAAGATATATTTGTAATAGTTCTCCATGCCTTGGAAATGGAGTAATTATCTGTTGGCATAGAATAATCTCAATCAATAGAGATTTTAGGTCAAAAATCTCCCAGTAGGGCCTCCAAAATGTTAGATCAGGCTCAACAGGGTGTGTCTGGTCTGCGATACTGTGTGGCATGATAGATGAAAATAATTGCATAGAAGTTCGATTAGAAAATATAGTTTATTTAGAAAGTAAATGAGAGAGAGAGAGAGAGAGAGAGGAAATTCACCACCCCAAGGCAGAAGATGGGGAAAAAGCCAGGAACCATAGTAACCATAGCTCAAAGAGCCATGTGGCCATACCGGAGTTTAATAAAGCAATGGTGAATGGCTGCCTCAGGTTGAATCCTTTAAAAATTTTGATGGGGGCAGGTTGTTAAGGTGATGGGGTGGTCTGCTCCACATCATCAAGGCAAGCACAGGTGCTGACATCAGGTGATGGAGGGCAGGCAGATGGGTGGATTATTCACATGATTGCTGCCTTGTTGATGGGGTCTGTGTCTTGAAGGTTGTGAAGAACTGATTAGGTTAACTTGTTTACAAAACAAGTTGGGGAGGTGATTGTAATGCAATTATCAGCAGCCACCTCTGAGAAACCAATTCTGTCCTTGGCTAGTGATTAAAGAGTAAATTAAAGTGAACTTGCAGGAAAACATGTCTGTTCTAAGCAATGTTAAAGTGGCTACACATTGGGCATATTGACTCCATGTTATTTCCTCTCATTTCCCCCTCTGTTATTTTAAAATATTCTTATTTGTACCTAGGAACAGAGACGAAGGTCAGTCTTCTGTAATTGCTTCCTGCCGGATAGGAGCAAAGAGAAGTCCCTACCTGTCTAGAGTAAGAGGAGGGGATGAGAGGATAGTAGCCCATGGAGTTACTCAGTATCTCTAGTATCTGGATACAGAGCACTGTGTCCAAGCGTATACTAGCAGAATTAACACTGCTGCAGTAGAGGCCATGATAACTGCTGTTACAAAATATTAAGGTGTTGATGTCTGGTAAGATATATTTGTAGTTATCCCTGTAGTCTCAACACCCACTACAGGAGTGCGGTCAGCTTCTGCTGTTGCACCATGAATTCTTTAGTCCATATGTGGATGTTCTTGCCTCTTGTCTTCAAGTTTCTTTGGGTTTTGTTATAATCATTTATGGAGAGTTATAAAATGTTTGTTGATAATGACTTTAACAAGGAACTACAGCTACTCTGAGACAGTCTTCACAATATTGATATGCTAAAGAGGGTGGATCCCGCTCTGGACATGGGACTTTGCTATCTCTCTACTTTTGATGGGGAGAATGGGAGGAGTGGGAGGAGTGGGAGGAGTTGGAGGTATGGTCTTCCACCTTCAACATGGGAATTATGACTTGGTTTCTAGGTTGTTTCGGAGAGGTGTGTTTCCTGATGCTTTTGTTTCTTACCTTGCCCTAGAGAGACTGAATTGGGAACCTGAAGACTTTAAGTATTAAAGGTTTTAAAAGCATAGTGTTATAACAGGACTACAGTAGTTATTGCAAAAATACTTATTTAACAAGTGATAGCCTAAAGATTTTCAAAAGTGAAAAAGAACTTCACTTTTTAATAGAGGAGATTTTAAACAACTAAAACCAACAAACATGTGGGGGAGGGGGCTGCTAACTGAATTTGTCTCTTCCTCCACCTTCCGTTGTTTAAAGGAGAAAATTCTTTAGGAGGTTGTTAATTAAGAGACTCGTATTTTGGTCTCTAATAGCATTTTGGCTTAGCATTAGTATAATTGATGTTAATGGAAAATTCATAGAAGTAACTAAATTTCTGTAAGCTTGATTGTTCACAGAACTCCTTTCACACATTTTTTTCCACATACCATTCTATGACATACTCATACCATTTTTTGCCATACTGGAACCTTCTATTTTTGTCCTATACTCTTCTTCCTTTAAATAACCAGTCATTTTATTATAGGATGAAAATGTATTGGGCAAGATCCTTTCCTATACAAAATCATTCTCTTTCCTTTATATCCTTTCTTGCTAAAAACATACTTTTTTATACCAACAACTTTCTGTACATTCTTTCTTTGCTTTCTGGCTGCTTTCATGCATCATTTCATAGGTAACTTTTTACATTTATACCTAGAATTAACCTTTAGTAACTTTTGATTAGGATAAGGCTGTATGATTCCAACATGGATGGCCAGGACCAAATGTCTGGCACCTATGTTAATTAAGAAATTAAATTGGGATCCAACACCCTAATATTCACCTGGAAGTCGTTGGGGTGATGGTGAGCCAGTGCCAGGCACTTTAGTAGATTTTCAGACTCTCTTGGTGGCCACCATTTCTGAACCAGGGGTTCTCTCCTCTCTTCAGAAGCCAGCATACTTACTTTCCAGTGACTCTCCTGCCTGCACAGTGGACAATGTCGTGAAGGCTTAGGCCTCTCTGGGGCAATTACGCTTCCAGTGCACCCATAGACTGTACCCGTAGCCATGGACATCATCTCCTTGTTCTTACCACGTCTCTGTTGGGTAGTTGGAGTTTGTCGCTAATGGCAAGTGCCAGTTAGGATGCCTTTTTGGCCCCCCGGTCCTGCTGCCCTCCATGTTGTCACTCTGTTGCTTCTCCAGTGTCTCGGCTGAAAAAAAACACTAAAGTTCTTTAATTGGCTATCCACGTGAAAGTTTGACCATTTGTCTGTCTGCAATGGTGGGATGTAAAACCCTTTAGAGTGAACAGACCATGTGGATGTGAAATGATCTGTCCCTGCTTATTTCCAAGTATGTACACGCAAATTTGTTAAGGAAAAAAAAACTTTAGCAAGCCTGATGTAACAAATGCTGGCGTCATCTAGCACCAATGCCTCAACACATGGTAAAGTTTGAAGTAAGATTTTCCTAGAGCACTTGCAAGTTTGGTTTGGGAAAGCAGATTAAAATGACAATAGACTTGTTTTTTTTTCCTCCTAAATTAATAGGAGTAATTAATTAGCACATGATCCTTTTACTTTTGTTTGGTAAGAGGGTTGATAATCCCAGGTTAGATTTAATTTGAGAAGATTTCATCATAGAAGAAACATGGCCTTTCCTATCTTATCATCCTGACCATCTCCCTGAGGGAAGATGGTTATGCCAGCATGTGTGGCAGAGAAGGGTTGGGGGAAGGTGGCACCCGTGGTTGACTTTGCTGTAGCTAGTAGGGCTGCTGCCAGCATGTTACGAAGCAGTGGGAGAGGGAGAGAAGAGGTAAGGCTGGAGTCCGTCACTGCAGCTGTTGGCACCAGCCCTTCCTCTGGAGGGACAGGTGAGTATAGAGATGGAAGAAGTTGAGAAGAAGGAAGAGCAGAAGAGGAGACTGACAGAAGGTCGAGAAGCAAAAGCAGATGAAGAGAGACAGGGAAAGTTGAAGCAGCTGGGTCTGCATCTGAGTTGTTGGAGGGAAAGCAGGAGGAGATAAAGTAAGTAAGGAACATGCCCCGGGAAGAACAAGGGATCTGGGCTGCACCATTTTACAAACCTCGGACCATTTGCCCTCATGGTGGCAACGGGGGCCAAACCGCAGGAGAGTATCAGAGGCACGAGACCTGCCTTGGGCCCATCTCCTGGTCGCTTAACCAGTATTGAGGAGATGCTTAGGGCAGATGTTCTTCTCTAGTGAGAAGGTCCTGAGATGTTTTAGAATGCATTTCAGTGG
>NW_007246691.1:313020-457485 GCF_000164805.1 Carlito syrichta | reverse complement strand
GAGTAATTCTGGAGGGGGAGCGAGATTGGTCTTACAAACAGTCTCGTAAAGGCTGGAAGGAGAAAATAGCCAACCATACCCTCAGCCAGCGTCCTAGACTGGATCGGTGGAGTCAGCCTAGGGGTGTGACAGTCGGGTGAGAAGGACATCCCCTTGGCTCCCATTCCCACCAGACAGCGCTTCCAGCCAGCAGTCAGGCTGCTCCTGGGCACATGCAGGGACTTGGGTGCCAAGATTCTGCATAGGGTCCTAGACCCCAGCAAAGCTCCTGAAATGAGAAAGTGGCCTCTTGGGTCAAGTTCAAAGACCTCCTGGCAAGGAGTACGGTGGCACAGGAAGAGAGGGATTGCTTTTGAGAGCTGTCCCAAAGAGGTCGGCAGAAGAGACACAGACCTTGATGAGGGTGCTTTTACACAGAGGGTGGTCAGTCGCCTCCTTGGGCTTGCTTTCCAACCTTGTGGTGGGGAATGGGGTAATGGACTCACAGGTCAATTATGTCGTTTCATAGCAAACAAGACTGAGGAGACAGGGAGAGGTCTGTTTGCTGTAGC
Organism: Carlito syrichta; assembly: GCF_000164805.1. Taxonomy (NCBI): domain Eukaryota; kingdom Metazoa; phylum Chordata; class Mammalia; order Primates; family Tarsiidae; genus Carlito; species Carlito syrichta. The sequence continues at coordinate 456,934 of NW_007246691.1, read as the reverse complement.
TTGCCACAGGCGATAAGATAGAAGGGCAAGTAGCAGAGAAAGAGAGCCAAGCACCTGGTCTCCCTCCACGGAGAGAGGCTTGGGTTGGAGAAGAGGAGAGAAAGAGTGCGAGAGTGCGGCACATCTCAATGGGACCTCCACAGTGGTAGGTTCCTAATGTCCCGGTAGGGCCTCCAAAATGTTATGTCAGGCCTGATAGGGGGATCTGTTCTGTGATCCGGTGCCACGTGAAGATGCCAAGAAGTGCACAGCAGTTAGATTAGAAAACAGAGTTCATTTAGAAAGAGAGAGAGAGAGAGAGAGAGAGAGAGAGAGAGCAGGTTCGCCTCCGCATGGTAGGAGAGGGAGAAAAGCCAGGAAGCAAGACGCCACAGCTCAAAGAGCCACGTGAACACACTAGAGTTTAACAAAGCAGTGGTGAATGGCTGCTTCAGGTTGAATCCTTTTAAACTTTCCCTTTGATGGGGATAGGTTGTCAGGTGATTGATGGGGGGGTGGTCTGCTCTGGCATCATGGAGGGGACAGGCAAGCACAGGCAGATGGGTGGGTAGTCATGTGATCACTGCCATGATGGTGGGGTCTGTGTCATGGAGGTCATGAAGAGCTGATTTGGTTAACTTGTTTACAAAACAAGCTGGGCAGGGGCTGTAGAGCAACGAGTAGCTGCCCCTGAGAAGCCAGTTATGTCTTTGGCTGGTGAGTAGGGGGTAAATTAAAGTGAACTGCTAGAAAAACAGGACAGTCTCAAGCAGTGTTAAAATGACTGCTCATTGGGCATATTGAATGCATGTTATGTCCTTTCATGAGTGAAAACTGACATTTTAATTCAAACTCCAAATATGTAGCTTTGCTAAGAGACAATAGGTCACATACACATAAGAAAATTGCCAATTTAACTTCCAAGGCCACAGTGGGTTTTTCTGTTTCGAGGTCCCTTAGAGAAAGACGTACTTTTCTGTCTTTCTTCTTTCATTCAATAGTAGATTTATGAGATTCAGTTTATCCATATTCATTGTCATAGTTTTCTTTGTTTGAACATACCTCTATTTATTTGCTTCTTTGATTTTGTAATGACTGATGAATATTGTGTGTTCTCAATTTAGGGCTACTGCAAATAATGGTTCAGTGAACATTCACTTTGTGTACAGGTTCAAACTTTCTTTTGACTATATACACCTAGGCTTAGAGTGATTGGGTAGTAAGATACATATACTCAGTGCCAGTAGATAATATCAAATTGTTCCCAAAGTTATTGTACTTTTTATGGTCCCTCCAGAAGATAATTTCTGTTGTTATACATCAGTCCTAATGCACAGTACTGTTACTCATTTTTAACCATAGACATTCTGCAGACATGTAGAATTTCATTGTGGTTTAATTGGCATTTTTCAGATGACTGATGATGTTAAGCACCTTTTTATATGGTTATTAGCCATTTGGATATGTTTATTTATGAAGTTCCTGTTAAAGACACACATGTAGCCGGGCTCGGTGGCTCAGCCTGTAATCCCGCGCCTTTGGGAGGCTGAGGTGAGTGGATTGCCTGAGCCCACGGGTTCGAGACCTGCCTGGGCAGCGAGACCTCATCTCTACAATAAATCAAAAAATCAGCCGGGTGTGGTAGCGCATGCCTGTAATTCTGGCTACTTGGAAGGCTGAGGTGGAAGGATTGCCGGAGCCCAGCAGGTCGAGGCTGTGGTGACCGGGAGCAGCCACTGCACTCCAGTCTGGGCAATCGAGTGAGACTCCAACTCAAAAAAAAAAAAAAAAGATACACATGTATATTTTTCACAATTAATTTTTTCTTAGTAATAAGAATTCTCTAAATATTCTGCATATATATTCTATAGTTATTATGTGTGGTGTAAATATCTTCTCCCACTCTGCAGTTTGCTCTCTCTACTTAACCTTTAATTAGCAGAAGGGTCTTTTAAATTTTAACCTCGACATCAGTTTTTTTTTGATGAGGTGTGCTTTTTATACCCTGTTTAAGAAATACTTATCCTGAGTAATGATGATATTTTTCTATATTAAATTCTAAAAGTTTATTTGCTTTTTACATTTCAACCTGTATTTGTCCAGATTTGATCTTTGTATGTGGTATGATGTAGATGTCAAGTGTTTTTCCTGGTATGATCACCCAGTTCACCTAGCAGCATTTACTGAAAAGCTTATCCTTTTCTGAATATTCAGCAGTGTCATCTTTGTCGTACATCAGAGGGGATGTTTTGTGTGATATTTGTGTCATCTTTTTTCACTACCTTTATACATTGTTTCATTTTCTTATTTTATTATACCCTAAGTACAATTTAAAATATAAACATTGATAGTAGGCAACTTTGGTTTTCAGAATCAGAATAAAATTTCAACATGGTACTATGAAGCATGATATTTGATGTAAGTATTTTGTGGATCCTTATTATCAGATTAAGGAAGTTCTCTCCTACTTCTTCCTTGCTACAGATTTTTTTTCACAATTAAATGCCAAAATATGTCATTTTTTTAATAAAAGTCTTGTGACTTTCAAATTATTTTTTTCTTCATTCAATGTGGTGAATTACATTGATTTTTTCTTTTTAAAATTATTTTATTTTTGAAATGTGGGGTACAAATGAGAGTTAGATACATACATGGTCATCTTATAGATAAAGTGTGGGTACCTTTATTGATGCTGTGTGCCCTCCCTTCCCCTGGCAGCATCTCACTACTGCCAATCCCTTTCTTATGATATTATGATAAATGTTTAAGGTCCACTTATAAGTGAGTACATGTGGTACTCAGATCTTTGTTTTTGTGATAAATCACTGAATATTATAGACTCTAATTCCATCCAGTTTGCTGCAAAGTTCATAGTTTTGTTTTTCTTTATGACTGCATAATATTCCATCATGTAGATGTACTACATTTTCTTTATCCAGTTTACTTTTGATGGGCAGCACGGTTGGTTCCATGTTTTTGCTGTTGGGAATAATGCTGCAATAAAAATATATGTGCAGGTATCTTTACTATAGAATGATTTGAGTTATTCTGGGTGTATTCCCAGAAGGGGGATTGCTAGGTCATATGGAAGGTTGATGTTCAGAATTTTTAGAAATCGCCACAGTGTTTTCCACAAAGGTTGTACTAGTTTACATTTCCACCAACAATGTAAAAATGTTCCCTTTTCCCCACATCCTCTCCAGCATCTGTTGTTTTTTGAGTTATTGATGATGACCATCCTGACTGGAATTAAGTGGTATCTCAGCGTGGTTTGAATTTGCATTTCTCTGATGCTTAGTAAAGCTGAGCATTTTTCCATGTATCTGTTGGCTGCTCATATGTCTTCTCCTGAAAAATGTCTATTCATATCTTTTGCCCATTTTTTAATAGGGTTGTTTTTTTTCCTTTTGGAACATTGAGTTCCTTAGGCCTTTATCAGATACACAATTGACAAATATTTTTCCCATGCCGTGAGCTGTCACCTCACTCTCTTGATGGTTTCTTTTGCTTTGCAGAAGCTTTTCAGTTTGATGAGGTCCCACTTGTCTATTTTATCTTTTCTATCATTTTCTTTTGAAGAGTTGATCAGGACTTGGTTGCATATTCCAATTTCTGTAAGGATGTTTCCTACATTTTCTCCTGGATTCTTATAGTTTGCGGTTTTACATTTAGGTCTTTGATCCATTTAGAGTTGATTTTTGTGTATGGTGATAGGTAGGGATCTTGTTTCAGTCTTCTGCATATAGTCACTGAGTTTTCCCAGCACCATTTACAGAATAGGTTCTCCTCTCCCCATTGGTTGTTGGTGGAGGCTTTGTCAAAGATGAGTTGGTTGGGAAAATTGAGCTTTTGCTTCCAGAATCTCTAACCTGTTCCATTGGGCTATATGCCTTTTCTGGTACCAATACCAGGCTGTTTTTATTATTGTAGCTTTACAGTAGAGTCTGAAGTCTGGAAGTGTGATACCTCCTGCTTTGTTTCTTTTGCTGAGGATTCTTTTGGCTATTCATGGTCATTTATGTTTCCATATGAATTTCTGTATTGTCATTTCCAGGTCTGTCTGAGAAGAATGATGTTGGTAATTTAATAGGTATTGCATTAAATCTGTAGATTGCCCTTTGGTAGGATGGACATCTTAACAATGTTAATTCTTCCAATCCATAAGCATGGATATTTTTTCACTTGTTTGTGTCTTCTTGAATTTCATTGAGCAGTGGTCTGTAGTTTTCACTGTTAAGGTCTTTTACTTCTTTGGTTAGGAAGATGCTGAAGTATTTCTTTTTTTGTGTGTGTGGCCATTGTGAATGGGGTTGTGCTTTTTATTTGAGTTTGTTTATTGTTGGTGTATAGGAACGCAACTATCTCTTGCATGTTTATTTTATACCCTGAGACTTTGCCAAAGTCTTTTATCAGTGCGAAGAGGTTTTTGACAGATTCTCTTGGGTTTTCAAGGTACAGGATCATGTCATGTGCAAAGAGGGGTAATTTAACTTCCTCTTTTCCTATTTGGATACCCTTGATTTCCTTCTCTTATCTAATTGTTCTAGCTAGGACTTCCAACACAATGTTGAAAAGGAGAGGTGAAAGTGGGCAGCCCTGTCCTGTTCTGGTTTTCAGGGGATATACTTCCAATTTCTGTCTGTTTAACAGTATGTTGGCTGAAGGTTTGTTTATCATAGATGGCACTTACTATTTTGAGGTACGTTCTATCTATGCCTAGGTGTTCGAGGGTGAAAGTGGGCAGCCTTGTCCTGTTCTGGTTTTCAGGGGATATACTTCCAATTTCTGTCTGTTTAACAGTATGTTGGCTGAAGGTTTGTTTATCATAGATGGCACTTACTATTTTGAGGTACGTTCTATCTATGCCTAGGTGTTCGAGGGTTTTTATCCAGAAGGGATGCTGGATTTTTTCAAAAGCTTTTACTGCATCTAATGATATAATCATATGATTCTTGTTTTTACATCTATTGATGTATTTAATTACATTTATGGTCTTGTGGATATTAACCAGCCCTGCATCCTGGAGATGAACCCTACTTGGTTATGGTGGGTGATTTTCAAGATGTGTTGTTGAATCCAGTTTGCTAGAATCTTGTTGAGAATTTTTGCATCTATGTTCGTCAAGAATATTGGCCTGCAGTTTTCTTTCTTTGTTATATCTTTACCTGATTTGGGTATCATTGTGATGTTACCTTCATAAAATGATTTGGGGAGAGTTTTGTCTTTCTCAATTGCCTGGAATACTTTCAGTAGGATTGGTATCAACTCCTCCTTGTATGTTTTATAGAATTCTGCTGGAAAACCATCTGGTCCAGGACTTTTTTGTGTGTGGGGGTAGTTTTCTTATGATAGAGTCAATTTCCTTGGTTGTTATTGTTCTATTTAGGATCTCAATTTCTTCTTGTTTCAACCTTGGGGACTTGTGTGCTGTCAGAAAGTCCTCCATTTCACTTAGATTTTTGAGTTTGTTTCTGTACAAGCATATATAGTAATCTCTGATTATCTTTTGTATTTCTTCAGAGTCACTTGTGACTTCATTTTTTGCATTTCTTATTGGGTTTATTTGGACTTTGTCTCACTTTTTCTTGGCCAGGCTTGCTAAGGGTCCATTAGTCTTGTTTATCCTTTCAAAGAGCCAGCTTTTTGCTTTGTTGCTTTTTTTCTATGGTATTTTTGTCCTCTATATCCCATATTTGGGCTTTTATTTTGGTAATCTGGATTCTTTTACTGAAGTTAGGGTTTTGGTGGTCTTGTTTTTCCAGCTCCCTTGGGTGATGTTAGACTGTTAGTTTGTGATCTTACCATTTTCTTCATATGTGCTTTTATGGCATCCCAGAGATTTTGGTAAGATGTTTCTTCATTTTCACTTTTTTCCAGGAGTGTTTTAATTTCTTCTTTGATTTCCATTTTTATCCAGGAGTTGTTTAGTGTCATACTGTTTAGTGTCCATGTCTTTGTAGGTTTTGGCGAACCTTGTTGGTATTGATACTTATTTTTATTCCACTGTGGTCTGAGAAGGTGCATGGCAGTATTTCGATCTTATGAAATTTGTTTATATTTGATTTATGGCCAAGGATGTGGTCAATCTTGGAGTTTGTTCAATGAAGTGATGAGTAGAATGTATAATCTGTGGTTGTTGGGTGGAGTGTTCTGTAGGTATCTATTAGGTCCATTTGGTCAAGCTTTAGGTTGAGATTCTGGATCTTCTTGTTGATTTTTTTGCCTTGATGATCATATAGGGTAGATAGTGGGGTATTAAAGTCCCCAACTATGAGAGTGTTAGAGGCAATATGTTTTTAAAGTTTACTTAGTAGCTCCTTTATAAAAACTGGTGCCCCTGTGTTTGGTGTATATATGTTTAAGATGGATATTTCTTGTGGATGAACTGAAATTTTTATCATTATGTAGTATCCTGCATCTGTTTAAATTTTTGATAGCTTAAAGATGATTTTGTCTGATATTAAGATTGCAGCTCCTGCTTTCTTTTGTGTTCTGTTCACCTGAAAATTTGTTTTCCATCCTCTAACTTTGAGTCTATGAGTATCCCTTCTGGTGAGATGCATCTCCTGAAGACAGTATATTGTTACATCATGTTTCTTTATCCAGTTTTCCATCCTATGTCTTTTCAGTGGTGCATTTAGTCCATTCACATTCAGGCTGATAATTGAGATGTGAGAGTTTATCCCTAGCATGAGGCTCTTAGAGACTTTGTTGTTGCTTTTTTACTTATTTGTTTGTTGCTTTTCTTTTGATTTTTGGGTTGATTTATGTGTGTGTTTTCAATCTTGCAACTGTGATGTATGCTTTATTTGTTCTTTGTTTTCTTGCATTCTTGGAAGGAATGTGGTTGTTCTTTTTTTTCTTTCTTCTGTGCTTTAATACCTTCTTTAGTATCTCTTGTAGAGCTGGTCTGGAGGCAGCAAACACACTTAGGGACTGAGTGTCTGGGAAGGATTTTAATTCTCCATCACAGATGAAGCTTAGCTTAGCTGGGTAGAAAATTCAATGTAAAACGTATAAAAACTGAGACCCGACTGTGGTTGGGACCCAGTCTTTGCGACTGGAGACTGCTGATCCGAATGCCGGTATTCCAGTAATAAATGCAGCTTCCTGCTTACCAGCCTCGATGTCACGGTCTCTCTGATTTGTTTTCCCGCAACAGTAATATGAGGACATTTTCACACTCATATATAGCCTTAAAGAAGAAGGAAAACGGGTAAAACAAAATGAGATGATCACTCCCGACAAGCTATATTAAAAAAAAAAATAGGTAGAGTCACATAGATACAAAAAAACAACAACTCCAAAACAGCAACAACGACAACAACAACAAACTTATGTAATTCTTGAGCACCCTCTTTCAGCAGTTTCAAGACTTCAGGCTTCTTGTAGGAGTGACCCAAGCACTGCTTCTCTTAGCTGGTGGCAGAGGAGAGGGGTTTTGGAAGGAAGGAGCTCCCAGCTCCCAACTTTTAAATCTGTCCCCCCCTTGTGATTGTGGTGAGGCTGGAAGGTGTCCCCAGCTGATCTGCCTATGTTTAGCCCTCTCCGTGTATGCTGATCCTAATGTTGCCCACCTGAGTCACACGTCTCACAGATCACTGGGAAAAGGATGTAGGGTCACTTTAAAACTCACTCCTCGCCAGGCTCGGTGGCTCAGCCTGTAATCCTGCGCCTATGGGAGGCTGAGATGAGTGAATTGCCTGAGCCCAGGGTTCGAGGCCCGCCTGGGCAGGTGAGACCTCATCTCTACAATAAATCAAAAAATTAGCCAGGCGTGGTAGCGCACGCCTATAGTTCCAGCTACTTGGAAGGCTGAGGCAGGAGGATCGCCAGAGCCCAGCAGGTCGAGGCTGCGGTGGCTGGGAGCGGCCACTGCACTCCAGTCTGGGTGACAGAGTGAAACTCCAACTCAAAGCAAATAAACAAATAAAAAAAACAACTCACCCCTAATCATCTGCTGTGAGTGGCTACTGGGTTCTTAGGTTGCAGTGCTGAAGCAAATGCTTCAAATCTAACCCCCTGTTTACCCTGTGGAGTTGGGGGGAGGCTGCGGCCTGCTCCCAGCTCATCCGCTGATGTTCAGGTCTCTCTGTGTGTGTTGCTCAGAAAGTTGCCTACCTGAGTCACATGTCTCTTGGATCACTGGAACAGAGGGTGCTGGGTCACTTTAAAACTCACTGCCATTTGGCTGTGATCCAGGGCTGGGTCCTTTAGCAGGGCTGCCTTGGCAGACCATAAATGTTTCGGTTGAGGGATGGGGCGTCTGGGTCCTCTGGGCTGGGACTCTGGTCAGGTTACTCTGGTATATTTTCTCACAGTTCATGTTGCCGGTGTCTGACCTGGGACGAAGGCTGCAGCGGCAGGCAGCACCTGTTGCAGGTGCTTTTCACCATGTTACTCCTTTTTTTTTGTTTTCCTTTCCGGGTGGTGCCATAGAGATGGTGCCTGCCTCTGAGCCCAAGAGCGCATTGATATCAGGGCAGCCACCTAAGCAAGAGATCTCCGTCCTCTCCTTTCCACATCTCCACTTAATCAGACGTTCACACAACTTCTGCTGACACTCTGGGGTGAACACTGGTCTCTTCGCCTCTTCATTTATGTGGAGACTCCTACACTCCGACCACCTCCATCTTGGAATCCCCTCTGATTTTTTCTTCCAAAAGTTAAACCAATCCTGCATTTCTATAATGAGCATAACTAGATCATAACATAGCATCTTTTTCATATATTTCTCAAGATTTGCCTAACATTTAAAACATGATCTGTATTTATGTTCACGAGTGAGACTAGGCTCAAAATTATTTTCTTCTACTGTTCTTATGGATTGTAATCTCAAGATTAAACTGGCTTCATAAAATGAGCTGGAAAAAAAATTTCTTTTTCCTAAGAAAGTTTTTGTAAGGTTGGCATTTTTTCTTTTTAAAATTTGCTAAATTATTAGTAAATTTTTAAAAGTTAGTAGAATTTACTGCTGAAGCCATCTGAACAAGTTTTTATTGTGGATAGGTTTTAATTACAAATTAAAAGACTTTAATAGTTATAAGGATATTTTTATTTTTTCTCTTATTTATTAGACTTTTTCCTTGAAATTTGTCTTTTTCTCAATTTCAAATATGTGAGTATAAAGTTGTTTGTAATATTCTTTAATAATTTCTCAATATTGCATATCCTATAGTGATAACCTCATTTTCATTACTGGAAAATATACCTCCACTCTCTTTTTTAATGTCAGTTCTTAGAAGTTTTGTTAATTTTGTCAGACTTTCCAAAGAACCGAGTTTTGGCTTTATTAATTCTCTGCATCCTATGTTTACTTAATATTTTATTAATTTATTTTATTAACTTTAATATTTCCTACCTTCTAGATTTAATTTGCTGTTCTTTTGACCTTTGTAAATGGATGCTTAATTACTTTTTTCCAGTTTTTCTTTTTAATTGATGTATGCATTTATGGCTGCAAACACTATATAAATTTGGCTGCATATGAATTTTAACTACAGACAAATATAGCTACAAACTTCTCAGATGTTTGATATGCAACATTTTTATTATTGTTATTTCAAAGGTATTTTTAATTTGATTTTTATTTCTTCAGACCCTATGAAAATAAAATTAAAATTTCTAATTTCCATGATGATTTCTTCTTTGACCCCATGGGTTGTTTAGAATACTTTTCCTGAATTTCTAAGCATCTGGAATTTATTAGTTACCTTTATGTTAATGATTTCTTGCTGAATTCCAAAAAAATTTCAGTCTTTTGAAATCTGAAGAAATTTATAAATGCTCCATGTACATTTGAATATAATGTGTATTTTGCAATTGGTCCAGTGTTCTGTAGATGTAAATAAGATCATTTTAAAATCGTTCAAATCTCCTATATCCATACTACTTTTTTTATTGCTCATTTCATCAATTTCTGAGAGTTGCATGAAAATCTTCCACTATGATTGAAAATTATTCATTTTTTTTCTTTTAGTTTTGTCAACCTTTGCTTAACTTATATGAGGCTATATTATTAGTTACATAAAACTTGAGGTGATTCTAAGATAAGTTTCACTCCGTCTTGGGACCTGTCTATATCTGATTCATTCTTACTCTAGGATGTTAGCCCCCAGGAACATCTTGCTTGAGGACCTTGGTCTTATTTTTGTCCTAAAAGACTGTCAAGAGGACTCTACTCAGATACTATAGCACATTTTTGGAAATGGCAAATTTCCTGGAAGAAAAGTTCCAAGGGTTAGATTTGGCTTCCTGGGTCTTTATTTTCTCAGATCTTGACTCCATATTTCTTTATTGCTTTGTAAGCTCTCTAATGTATTCACTTAGCATCTGTAAAAATAAGGTGATCTGATCTCAAACCAGGTGAAGTGGGAACCAAAGGGAGGCCCAAACTTTACCTGTAAGGTGACCACTTTTATATCTAATCCTGAATTGTACCCCATATTTTTAAAAAAGGACTTGTAAGGATATTTTTCCCAGGTTTTTTTTTTTTTATTTTTTATTTTTAGCTGTTTTCAGTTAGAAGGGTGTGTCTGAATTACTTCTATCATCATTACTGAAAGCAGAATTTTTTAAATACTTGTATTGCTTATGGTATTATCTTTTTTCCTTCAGAAGTTTCATTTTCATGTAATCCTGTCTTTACAATATCTACCTTTGTGTTTTTAAGTTTTGTTATTAGAAAAATCTTCTCCACTCTGAGAGTAAATATTCATGGGCATAGTCTTCTCTTAATTTCTGATATATTTGTTTTGGTTTCAATTTGTTTTCCATTTAAATGTTTGATTCAGTTGGAATACAACTTGGTATATAATACGGGATAAAGAGCTAACTCCTTTTTTTTTTTTTTAAGTGTAATCACTTGTGCCACATCATTTGTGTAAAAATTATTTTATTTTCCTCAATTATTTGAAATCTCTCTTCAGTAAGTGCTTACTTTTCAGATTGGGTCATAGTTCAGCTTTTATATTTTGGTTCATTTGTCTATTTTTTTGTTAACAAATACCACAGTTTAATTATGTTAGCATTATATTATAGCTAATACATTTGGTATATGCTTTCTTTCACTAGACTTTTTATTTTCAAAATTGATTCCTTAACATCATACTTAGTGGTGAGAAACTGAAGCTTTCCTGGTAAAGGTTACCCAGAACAATATAAGGATGTCTCTCTCACTACTTGCTGTCAACATTGTACAGGGAGTCCTAAACTAGTAATGTCAGGCAAGAAAAGAACATAAGAGGTATACATCTTAGAAAGAAGGAAACAAAACTGTCTTTGTTTGCAGACCTGAATGAATGGGTAAAAATACTCCTGGAGTTAATAAGTGATTATACCAATGTTGAAGGACAGAAAACTAGCAAACAAAATCAGTTGCTTTTCTGAATATGAACAATATCTGTATGAGGAAAACTACAAAACTATGATGAAAGAAGTCAAAGAACTAAGTGAACAGAGAGATGTTCAATGTTCATAACTAGGAAGATTCAATATTGTCAAGATGTCAGTTCTTCCCTATTTGATCTACAGATTCTGTGTGATCCCAATCAAAATCTCATCAGGTTATTTTATGAATATTAACAAAGTGATTCTGAAGTTTACATGGAGAAAAAAACACCTGGAGTATATAATCAATGAAAGCAATAATTGATAAGCTAGACTTCATTAAAATTTGAAATTTCTTCTCTGTGAGAGACATTGTCAAAAGAATTAGAAGATAGACAACAGATTGGGAGAAAATAGTTGCAAAAACGATGTCTGATAAAGAACTCTTACCCAAAGTGTACAAAGAACCCTTAAAACACAATAGGGAAATGAACTATCTGAATACAAAATGAGCAAAAGGTCTGAACAGGTACCTCACCAGATAAGTTATGCTTATGATAAAGAGTATATGAAAAGGTGTTGAATATCATATATCATTAAGGAATTGCAGATTAAAATAATAATGAGGCCTGACACTGTAGCTCATGCTTGTAATCTCAGGATGACAAGGCAGAAAGATTGCTTGAGCCCAGGAGTTCAAGACTAGCCTAGGCAGCATAGTGAGACCTCTTCTCTACAAGAAAATTTAAAAATTTGCTGGGCTGGGTGTCACACACCTATAGTTCCAGCTACTGGAGAGGCTGAGGCTGGAGGATCACTTAAGCCCAGGTGATTGAGACTGTGGTGAGCTGTGATCATGCCATTGCATTCCAACCTGGGTGACAGAGTAAAATCCTGATGCAAAAAGCAAAATCAAAAGCAGAAAACCTAATGGTTACCACTACACGCCTATCAGAATAACAAAAAATCAAAATACTGACAGCAAATGCTGGCAAGGATTTGGGGCAACAGAAATGCGTTGTTCTTGGGAATGCAAAACGGCACAGCCACTGCAGGAGACAGTGTGGCAGTTTTTACAAAAGGAAACATACACTTACCGTATGAATCAACAATAACACCTTGAAATTTACTCAACTGTGCTGAAAACTCATGTCCTCAAAAAACCCGTCCACGATATTCACAGTAGCTTTAGATATAAATATCAAAACTTGGAAATAACCAAGAAGTCCCGTAGTAGGTGAATGGATAAACAAACTTGTCCATTCAACCAAAGGAATGGTTTTCAACAGTCAAAAGAAATGCACTATCAAGCCATGAAGAGATCTGGGGCAAAGTCTAACGCATGAATTGCTAAGTGAAAGGAGCCAGTCTGAAAGGGCTACATACTGCTGATTTCATATATATGACATTCTGGAAAAGGCAAAACTGAGGAGACTGTAAAAGTCAGTGGGTACCAGGGAAGAGATAAAAGGCAAATCACAGAGGAATTGTTAGAGCAATGAAACTATTCTGCATGATACCATTAGGGTGGATAGAGGTTATTAAACATTTCTCGAAATGCATAGGTTTTATAACATGAGGAGTGAACCCTAATGTAGATAGTGGACTTCTGGTGATAATGATGAGTCGATGTGATGCATCAATTTTAATAGATGTGCGGTTCGAGGGTGGGTTGTAGAGAGTGAGGAAGGCTGCATATGTGAGGGGGAAGCAGGTGTGGGGCCTTGCTGTACTTTCCACTCAACTTTTCTGGGAACCTAAAGCCGCTCTAAAAAAAAGTCTGTGTTTTAAAAATTCACTTGTTTTTCTCAAAAAGTCATTATAATAACCACTTCTACAACTTTTTTAGTTGAATAGGGATTTTGTTTAAAACAGTAAATTAAAAACTATATATTAAGAATTATTGGCAATTTATAGTATTTAGACAATATTCCATCAAGAAACGTGTTAGTCATAACGTGGGCCATGTTATCAGCTGGAAATACTAACTCTTTGTAAACTGACACTTAAGTATCTCATTCTACAATGTGCACTCCTCTAAGCACATGCACTCAGTTGGCCTAAACCTATTCCTCAAATGCACTGGGACTCTAGTCCCATGACGACTCCACACTTTCTCCCTGTAGATTCCTTGTTTCATCTCCATTGGTTGGGACTCCTTGGTATACTCTCTCTTTATCTACTATATCTCCAGTATATCCTCAGTTCCCCTTTCTTTGTTCTTCTTAATCACTGACATAGACTCTCTCTGTTTACATTAACTGTAGCTGAAAGCAAATAACCTGTGGATCGGTGCTATTTGAGTTAATATTTGTATATCTCACTATTATTCTCCTGTTCCCCTTCTCTTCAGTAGCTAGTTCTTGTCTTTCTAACTTAATTGTAACTCCTTCAACTCTCAACAGTGAGGTAGTTTCTTTCTGAATCACAGAGAATATAGATATCATCAGAGGTGAAATGTGTCCATTTCTTGTCACCACATCTGTAATCGTCTGGCACATATATCTGTCTTCTTTTTCGTGTTCCTTTCCTTCTTTGTTTTAATGTCCACAGGTGTCTCTCACTAAAAACAAAGAATCTTGGCTCCTGTCCCCTATGTCTGTCATGTGTATCTCTCCTGTTCACTGCATTCTGAAAAGAGTTGTTCCCTTTTCTTTTGATGGACTGTTTTTTTAGTGACTGCCAAATTGCCTTATTAAAATGTCAGTAACAATTACTAACCTATCAACATTTCCATTTACCTATCTTTGCCACATTAATTTTGTTATTAATAACTAATTTTGTTTAATCTAAAATCTAAATCTTGCACTGCATAGTTTTAATTTCTTTAGTGATTAATGATATTGGATACCTTCCCAGGTATTCATTGACTATTTTTATTTTCTATTAATTGCCTGTTTTGTTCTTTTATTCTTTTACCTTTGTATTTCTTATAGCCATTTATGAATATGTATTATAAACTTCTTTCCTTTGTCTTGTAAATTGCTTGATAGTTATACAGCCAAATCTGCCACCATTTATTTCTGTCTTTTGGGTCACATGCTTTAAAAATCACTTCTTTTAGGAAATTGTGTGCAATGACTGCCTGTACATTTTAAAATTTTTAAATCGTTTTTATTGGTACATATCAGAGGTACATATTTTTGAGGTACATTTGATAATTTGCCACAGTCATATAATGTGTTAGGATCAAACCGAGTAACAGGGATATCTGTCACCTTAAATGTTTATCATTTCTTTATGCCTGTACTTCTTGGAACCCTGTTACACTTCAGTCAACTGCAGTCTGGATTGCTGTCTTCATCATCCACTTCTGGTATCGCTGAGTCTACTAATGACCACAGTGACCATATTTTCCAACAAATCCTCTTTTCTGCTGTTTTACAGGCTAACATATCCTACTTATTTGTCCTTTCTTTCTGACTTCCTTTCAGTCTCCATACTCCTTTAACTCAAATCTCTTTGTTGTTGATATTCCTCAAAGTGTTGCCATCAGACCCCACCTCGCCGCATTTTTCACAAACTCTGACTTGTGGCTACAAGCCTCACCTCTGCGTTTGATGTCGTCTTGATGATTTGGGGATAAGTGATGCTGTAGTTCTGTTTGACATCTTTATGACCAGGGCGTCCAAGAGGCCAGCGTCCTGCCTGGCGGATCTTTTTTCTTTCTCTTCTCCTTTAGGCCCTGAGAGAGCTATTGACAAGCAACAGCTCCCTCCCCCAAAAGGGGAGAGAAGGTGCAATTTAGTTATCAAAGCTTGCTCATGTCAGATAACCCTCAACACAGAGCTCTGTTAAAGTATATAATAGTGAGATGTTCAGACCTCTGCCAGCATGTTCCCTTAAAACGCCAGTCTCTGCATCTGGCTCTTATGACACGCTAGCTGTCTGCTTGATAAAGAAACTCAAGCTCATAGCCCGTTCAGTGTGTTCACAGTCTGTTTTCAACTAGGTGACTGGACTGTTCATCTTAATCTCAAATGTGAACATGCCTGTTTCCTACTCAGATCACTTCAAAGGCATCCCTGTTGACCTAAGGTTAAAATACTGAACCTTTATCAAGTCTTGCAAGATTTTTGATTGACTTCTGTTTCCAACATGGCCTTTTCTTTTCTCTGTACCAGCCAGTCTGGATTTTTAGATTACCTAATACAATGTGTTCTCTCTAGCATCAGAGACTTGGTGCACGCTGTTCCCTGTGGCCAGTGCCCACCCCAGGTGTCTCTTCCCATGGCCAGGGGCCTCTCAGCTGTGCCCGCAGGGACGCACTGCTCCCCTCCAGCCCTCTAAGAGTTGTCACATCAGAGTGCACTTTCCTGGTGCTCTCGCTGCTCTTATCTTAGACTTTGGCTGTGTGAGGCAGGATGCTCTTTTATCCGCAACCCTTAGTGCAGCACCTGGACTTGCTACACGGCCTCCAAATTTTATTGAATTCATAATCAGCCAAGTGCTGAGTATTCCTTTACATTATTTAAAATGTTTTATGTCACTCCATCCTAATTTTACAAACTTTGGATTAATTTTTTTAGTGCCATCAGGTATTCAAGTCCCACTTTACTGATTTTATTTTTCAAGAAGCTGTTTTCCATTTTTTTCCTTGACATATCTTAGTACTCTAAATCACAATTCTATTGATCATCATACTTCGTTCCTTTCTCAGAGTGCTTTTGCCTCCCTCCAGTTATTGGGTGCCTTGAAGTTTACTGAGCGAGTGAGCAAGCTAGGGAGTGAGGGCCTCTCGCCCTTTCCTAAGGAGACACTAAGCGCTATCCAAGCAAGTACGGAGTTTATCTTGTTCATTATTGGAATCTCAGTGACTGGAATAATAGATATGGAATTGGGGAACAAATATGTAATTTAAGACTACAATTTTGCTAAATAGTTTCCCATTGTTATTTTAATTGTGTCTCTGGCCGAAGAGTTTAGTAGAGTATTTCTGCAATTTCCAAACAATTGAAAGGTTTTTCTTTCAGTTTTCACTTTGTATTATTACTTTAAAGTTGTAATGCAATGAAATTACAGAACTGGAGTATTTGCAATCAGTACTTTTGAGTACTTGTTGGGGCTTTCTTTGTAGGCTAATATCTTATTAGTATTTTTTAATCTTCCATGATTACCTTATTAAATTCCCATAAGGTACCTCGTTTGACATGCAACCATTGAATCAACAATAATATAATACTCAGATCTCATTCCTTATTTATTTTTTGTTTAAATGTTCTGTAAAATACTTTCTTGAAAAAGAGTTAAGCTTACAGCTACTATCTTCTTTGTTTTAATTTGCTGGTGTTTCTAATACATGCAGATTATATGTTAATACCCTGTTATGGTTACATAAAGATTCATTATTATAGACTAACACCTTTTATCAAAATTGTATTATCATATCTGTCCAATTTAAGGCTATTTGCCTTAAAATGTTTTTAGAGATTATCTTTTATATACTATTTTAATTAATTTCTATTATTTTTTAATGTAAAACTTCACCATGGGGGCTGATAGACCACAGACCACTACCCCAGTGAAGGGAAGGGACTTTCTAAAATATATTATCTTGATGATTGATTACTTTTGTTCATGTTTGCTGGTATATTTTTGTCTGAACTTTGCTTTTAGTTTTTTTAGTCATTTTGTTTTGAGTGTGACCCTGATATATAGCTTATAGTTGGACTTTGTTTTGTGACCCAATCTGAGGGTCTTTGCAGTATTATAGGAGGACTTAATTTATTTATGCTTAATGACATAAAGGCCAGTACTTAAGAAAAATTAACACTTGGAAGTCCTTACCACATCTCATGTGCTGCTCTAAATATTTTATTTGATGACCCATTTTATTTTTATAATATTCCATTAAGGTGAGGAGTATTACTATACTAGTTTTACAGCTATGAAGACTGAGACACAAGGAGGTTATAGCTGATTTGCTAAGGTCACAAGGGAAAAATGTGGCTCTAGAGTCTGCTTTAGCCAACAAGCTATATTGTTATCTTGTTTTATGTAGATTTTGAAGATTTTAGGTAATATATTACATGCCGATGTGATCGACAAGATTTTTGAGACAATCATTTTAAAACATTGCAAATAGATTTTTAAATAATTTGTTTTTCCATGTAGCCCAACTGTTCTGCTACAATTTTCATCTGTGCTTTTAATCCTGAAAATAAATCTTGGTTATGGAAGAACATTGCTGTACACATCTAATTATTTTTTTACTGTATCTTTTCTGGATGAGGAGTTAAGCAGAGGCTCACTGCCAACCTAACTACGAATTCCATTAGATTCTTGTTCTTTTATATTGATAGCATCCAGATTACCTTTTCTCTCCTAGCTTTGAGCTGTGATTATATGGCCACAAATCTTTGGACTACCTTTCTTAGGATACTTTGAAAGTGACACACTGTAGCTACTGGCATTTCAGCCCCTGAGAACATGGCAGGTAATCAAGTTTAAGCTTAAGGATGCTCACAGACCAGTGGTTCTAGCAGTACAGAACTTGGCTGAAGATTGAAGCAAACATAAAAGAAAATTTGGGGCCGGGCTCAGTGGCTCAACCTGTAATCCCAGCACTTTGGGAGGCTGAGGCGAGTGAATTGCCTGAGACTGTGTGTTCTAGACCAGCCCAGGCAACTTGGCAAAACCTCATTTCTACAACAAAAAATAAAAAATTAGCCAGGCACCTGTAGTTTTGGCTACTTGGAAGACCAAGGTGGAAGGATTCCCAGAGCCCAGCAGGTCGACACTGGAATGGCCATGAGCATGCCTCTGCTCTCCAGCCTGGGCAATGGAGTGAGACTCCAACTTTAAAAAATAAAAGAAAGAAAAAGAAAATTTGGCTGGAGAGGAAAACTGAGGCATAAGAAGTAGGAAGTATCTGAAATTCAAGTATTTTTTAAACTTTTATGTTTGCTTTAAGGTTACTGAAAGGACATAACATGGAGTCAATACACCCATTTTAACATTGCTCAGCTTTGTCATGTTTTTCTTGCAGTTCACTTTAATTTACTCTCTGCTCACTAGCCAAGAACAGAAACAGTTTCTCAGAGGTAGCTGTTGATAATTGTTTTACAGCCCCTTCCCCCAAGTTGTTTTGTACACAAGTTAATCTAATCAGACCTTCATGGCCTTCGCGACACAGACCCCATCGTGTGACTAACCCACCCAACTGCCCGCATCCCTCAACTGATGGCAGTACCTGTGCTTACCCGTCCCCGATGCGATGACATGGTACAGACCACCACCCAGTCGTCTGAATGACCTGCCCCATGCCAAAAGGTAGGTCAAAGAGCAGTCAACCTCAAGCAGCCATTTGCCATTGCTTTGTTAAACTCTGGTGTGCCCACGTGGCTCTTTGAGCCACGGTTGCCACGTTTCCTAGCTTTGGCCTCCTCCTCCTCTACCTTGGGGAGATGAATCTCCTCTCTCTTCCTCCCTCCCTCCCTCACTTACTTTCTCAACAAACTATATTTTCCAATCTAACTTCCAGGAAGTTCTTTGTATCCTTCCCATGACACCAGATCACAGACTAGCTGTGCCCCATCAGCCCTGACCTAACATTTTGGAGGCCCCTGCTGGGATTTTTAACCTGAGAGTAAATCTGATTAACCCTTAATTACTAAAAGGGAAAGTATTATGCTACAATAGCTTTCTAATAATAATTATTATGGCAGTAATCATTTTGGTGCATTGAATTTAAAAGGGCAAAACAGTTGTTTTAAGAATCTAAAATAGGCAATAGATAAGATCCATAGATAGAGGCAACGTAACTGGTGAGGGTAGCTAAGCAATGCAATTTTGTATTTTTTGGCAAAAAAGATTAAATTTTTTATCTGAGTCTATTTTTAATGAAGGGAATTGAATTTTTGCATATTAAAATTTATTTTACAGGCTACACCTTAATATAATTTTTTTGCCATGGCTGGATTTTAAACATAATAACAATTCAGAACAAAGGAGTGATTTTGTCTCACAAAAAATGACCAAAAAGTCTTTCGTGCATATGCACAAGTTAGTAATATGCATCCAGTGCCTGTGAAACAAAGGCAATAATAGATAGATCAGAATAAGACACAGTGCATATGTTATTCATGTTTATTTTAAAAACACTGTGGTAGTATGAATGACATGAGTCATGTTAAGTAATCTATTGGAGGGCATTATGTTAATGAAGATAAGGAGAACACACATCCATTTTCACCACAAATCATGCAGATATTAGCAGACAAATTAAAGCAAGTGAAGTGGCATTGATTCATCCTTTCAAGTTAGTAGGCAAAATACTAAATAGGATATGTTCTCTGGGACCTTGTCATCGAGTGGTGGAATAAGTGAATGAACACCAAGACTCTTCCTGGTTTGAAAGAACCGACAGCATATCGATTCATTACGACTTGGGATCAGCAAGTGCTGGACACACCTAATTCATGGTTCTGTGAACATTTTGTGTCCTTCGTGCTTTCTGGATGAGGAGTTAAGGGGAGTCTCACTCTTCCAACCTAGCAAATAAAATAAATTTTTCAAGAAGAACGTAGATAAGCATCTTTTGAAACAGGAATGGCAAAATGCATGTCTTTAGGTCAGGCAAACATGTATGTGATTCTGCTTAGTTTTGTTTAATTCCAAATCTGTTGAAAACTTTTTATGCTTTCTATATATGACAGAGCTTCTCTTGTTAGGCATTCTTCTTAGGCATGGCGACAGTGCCAAGCTCAGAATATATTCTTCTCAACAATACATTTTAAAACTGAGATCTAACATCATCACAGATCCAGAGGATTTTAGACATAGACACACACACACACACACACACACACACACACACACACACACACACACACACACGTTACGTAAGATAAATGAAGTTAAAAACAGTTTTACATAGTGGATGTGTTTATTTTGTCTTTGACTATAAAGGAACTATTTCTAATGTTCATCATTACGCATGATCCATTTGTTGAAGGTATTGGGTAGATATCTTTCTGAAGTTTAAGAAAGTTTGGTATTCTAATTTGATGACAAATGAAAAACCACAGAGTTGAAATTCACCTAAAATGGTTCTGCACATATTGAAGTGGATGTATGGTTTTTCTTCTTTACTATATCCATTGAAGGAATTGAAATAATAGCCTAATGTTAAACCAACTATTCAGTCTTGGAATTAGCTTGTATTGATCATATAACATAAATATTTATATCTGACTGAGTTTGGTTTGCTAATATTTTATTTATGATGTTTCACCTTTTTCTATGAATGAAATTGGACTCTAATTTTCTTCTCTCATGCTGCCCTTGTCTTACATTTATATGAAAGTCATAGTGACTTCATGTTAGTCGGAGAAGCCGTCTCTGTTCCCTAACTTCTCCTGTCCTTCTTCTCCTTCCCTTCACTCCCCCTTTTCTCTCCTTCCCTCTCCGCACCTCACAGTTTGTATAAGGTGGATTATCTAACCATCGAGGCTTAGTGGGAGATTTGGGGGTGGTGTTTGTGTGTGTGTGCATGTGTTAGGGTAGATTTGAAACTACTGAATAAATGTCTTTAATCATTCTAAGTAAATCCAGGTTTAGAATTAGAATATCTGTTTCAGTCATCTTTATTTTCCATAAAAAATTATTACTTTTATATTTTCAGATTTAAGACAAACATTGTTCATAGCCTGGGGTTTAATGCTAATGAAAGAATAGAACCTTACAGAGTTGAGCAGGAAAGTAGCAAAACGGAACTGACAGTTAAAGGGTCTGATTCCTTGTCATATCCCTGTCACTAACTAAACGTGGAGGTTGAGTTCAGATAATCACACCAATTCTATTTCTTGACGTAGGATTTTGGAAGATGGATAGGGTTTTTGATAATTAAATGAGATAATTTATTTTAAAAATCAAAGAGTAATTATCAGATTGAATATGTGCTCACCTTCTTTTCTTTTCTTCCTTTTTAGGATTCTGTGTAGATATCCAGTCTGTGACTCATCTTTAGTGGCTTCTTTACCTTATGTAATCCACTTCCCCATAGCTAACATAGTTCTTGGTTTGTTTCTTTTTTCTTGTGTGATTTTTACTTAATTGCACAGAATAATTTTAATATGTCAACTATTAATTTTCTAACAGACAAAGAATGTACTTTAAAGATAAGCAAAGAGACTTCTTGATAAAGCAAAGCTGAATTTCTTAAACATAGGGCAGTAAGAGAAAACACCACCTCAGAAGAGTCTTAGAAGTATCCAAGAAGAGAAAAGCGAAGTATTTTTAGGGCTCAAAAGTGCAGTCTGAGATTTCAGGGTGGGTTTTGCAGTACAGAAATAGGTTCAGGTTGGAGTGCACCAAAAAGTGAGTCTGGATAAGCAGCATGTTAGTCTCAACAAACATAATTTTTGGTTAGTTCACAGAATTATCTTTCAGAAGCGAATATTTCCTAGAACTAGAGTCATGCTTGTTTTGCTTGTTCTCGATATTAAAATAGAGACAAGAAAGTGTGCACTGTCTCAGCGTTGCTTAATTTAGGTACAAGAGCGTAATGAAGCTTCCATTAGTGTTTAACAGTGTCAAAAAATTACATTTATTTTAGTTCTCAGTGTAGAGTTTCTGATGATAGTCATTCTGATTTATTTAATTTTAAAATTTATTTTGCTATTTTTTTCTTTTATGGAATTACTTTTAAGTGTTTTCAGGAATCATAGAGATCTGTTCAAATGAAAATATGACATATTTTGCCTAAGAGGACACATATTTCATATCAAGATTATTATTATATCTAAAGCAACTCTGCTTGAACCACCACTTTGTCCAATTTTATGAAGCCTTGGGTGAGAAGTTCATGGCCGATATTCTTGTTCTCTTAGTCGCCTCTGTACTGCACTGTGCTATAGCAGGCAGCCACCAACCTTCTTTTCAGGCCTTTTATGGAGTGTGAAACAAAGAAGCTTGGGCTGAAGAAATCAACCCAATCCTACTGCAGTGGTTAACGGAGACACCATTTGCTTCTCCTTGAATTGAATGGTCTATTGTTGCTGCTGCTGCTGTAGTTCAAAGAAAGGAAACTGATGATCCAAACCGGGTTCTGGATAATGCTGATGGCAGACACCAGTTCGTGGAAGTAATAGACTCTGTCTCAATTGTAGGTGGCAACCAGTGAGCTCTTGAGTCATTTGAGGCCACTGGAGACTGTTGCAACCACAGTGTTCAGATTATGTTGCCGGACGCTGTTTTAATGTTCTGCTGTCACTCATCAAGACTCACCACATATCAGAAAATGAAACTTTTATTCTATAGGTCCTGAGATAACACCTGAAGCAGAACTGCTGTGAGTTTATTTTAAGTTATGCAATTTTTTGTCCCTTCTGTAGAAGTGAGATAGTCTTATAATACGTACCAGTACTTCTTCAGTTTTCTTCCAAACCCTATTTTCGTGCAAATTTTACTGCCCAAACTAGCTCCGATGAAAGATTTCTGTGTGTTGGCTCTGTGAAGACAGGCACGTATCTTAGATTTTTGACTTTCCAAACTGTGGTGTTGTCTGTCTTCAATGAATACCCTCGTATTTTAGTCTGAATTAGCCATGAGACTGAGTGATTTGTTATTATAAACTGGTATCAAAGGAAGCTGAGCAGAACTGAAATAAAAGTGAGTATGAACTCAACAACCAGATTTCTTGCACGTTTTAGCTAAATCATAGGAGAGTAAGTTGTTGCCCAGTGTTCTATTTATACCAAGGCCTAATAATGCCGAAAGCAATATTAAGGATAGCGATATTCAGGTATTATAGCTGCCAGGTAAAAATGTCTGTGAACAACTTAAAACTTTAAAAAAGTAAAAAGGAAAGAAAATAGCTGGGAAAATAAAGAAAAAAAAATGCAGCTTGAAGCAGGGTGATCTGTGACTCTAGATGTCTGATTCTTACTCTGGTGGTGTTGCGTGCAGGGTGTCGACTTCGTGCAGTTGTATTCCTCTGAAGGTCTTGGGTGCAAGCTGTCTATGCTGGGCATCTGTCTACTGTCTTTGAATGTCTTTGGCAGACACTCCCGCATACTCCCAAGGTTTGTCTGCTTCTGGAGGATTCCTAAAAGTCTTTGGCTGAGGTCTCCAAAAGTCTGTGGAGCTGGGGAGCAACACCTTGGCATCTCTCACTGTTGTGTTTGTTTTTAACAGGACTGGATAATGTCCCTTTCACTATCTTAAGGGAGAATTTTTTTTTGGTAAAGTATTTTTCCCAAGATAAAATCTCCTGGAACATTATTATAATGGTAAGAATTGAAATTCTCTATATGTGTGTCAGACACAACTAGTTTTTAAGGAGGAAGAGCATGTTGCAAACAGTGTGAACTTTTTGATTGGTATGACAGTGAGCACTGTGATTGTTGCTTATTAGTGGGAATGATGAAACCAATAACCCAGAAATGAAATCACATTTTAAAGTCACCATACATTGTTCTTTGTATAGAACACAAGTATATTCCTGAGAAATACAGTCATTAAACATGGTTATTTTGATTTATTCCTAATTAATTTAGGAGGATTGAATTTCTCTTTTGATCTTCCATTTAAAAAATGCTTTGTTTAGTAAATATAATAGCTATAATTTCAAGTTAATTAAAACTGAGAGAATGGATCATAAGCTTACTTCTGTTATCTTTTCATTTGTATTATGAAGGAGCATAAATAATTTAGGTATAGCCGGGCTCGGTGGCTCAGCCTGTAATCCCGCGCCTTTGGGAGGCTGAGGTGAGTGGATTGCCTGAGCCCGCGGGTTCGAGATTCGCCTGGGCAGCGAGACCTCATCTCTACAATAAATCAAAAAATCAGCCGGGCGTGGTAGTGCATGCCTGTAATTCCGGCTACTCGGAAGGCTGAGGCGGAAGGATCGCCGGAGCCCAGCAGGTTGAGGCTGCGGTGGCTGGGAGCAGCCACTGCACTCCAGTCTGGGTGAGAGTGAGACTCCAACTCAAAAAAATAAATAAATAAATAAATAGATAAATAAAATAATAATAATTTAGGTGTAATCTTAGATAGTTGTATTGTTTTAAGTTGGAACTTGAATTTGGAAAAGACAAGATTAACAAAAATGGTTAGTTCAGTAAAATACTAACATCTGCAAAGTGACTCTAGGCAGTATTTTGTTAGCACATAAGATTAGTAGGAACTTGCTTTTCTTTTAAAACAAGGAAGTTTCTAACAACACGATTTGAGAAACAAAAAGTTCACAAGGTTAACAAAATATTTTTCGTAATAAAAGAAAGTTATTTTACTTCAAGAGAAAAATTGGACATTTTACCAAAATAAATCCCAAATAAATTCAAAATGTATTCCTTTATTTTTTCCATGTAATAAATTGTAGTAAGCAACTTATAAACATTTTACATTAGGGATGAGTCCATTCATATTTGACCAACGCTGCCTAAAAAATGTTGACGACAATTCATGTATTTCTTCCAGTTCGTTCCCCTAAACACCAAAAACCTAGACAAATTGAGGCTGTCTGTATCAAACATATTCTGTGTCCATTGCCTTCAAGTTAGTCTTTCTATTTTTTAAAATAAATTATAAACCATTCAATTAATGTTAAAATACTCATGTTTATTTAGACATAGACAGATACACATATAGGTATATATGGAAATATATGGTAAAACAAAATCTTTTAACTTTAGCTTTAAAATATGAGTAAATTAAACAGCACATTAAATAATGCACATTTTGATTTTTGTTGTTTTGCTTTGTTTTGTTTTGTTTTTGAGTTGGAGTCTCCCTCTGTTGCCCAGGCTGGAGTGCAGTGGCACACTTATGGCTTGACCTCCTGGGCTCAGGTGATCCTTCTGCCTCAACCTTCCAAAGCAGCCTGGAGCTACAGATGCACACCACCATGTCTGGCTCATTTTTTAATTTATTGTAGAGACGAGGTCTCACCAAGTTGCCTGGGCTGGTTTTGAACTCGTAGGCTCAGGCAGTCCTTTCTCCTCCACCTCCCGAAGTGCTGGGATTACCAGCAGAAGCCACTGTGCCTGGCCTTGAATTTATTATATTAACAAACTTTGATGTTTCCTTTAGAAGCTGACAAATTGTATTTATCATTTTTACTCATACTTTCACTTCTCTGTATTATAACTCGCATGATCTCAATTCTTAATTTTAATTATCATCTTTAACCAAAATAATCAACTTATTTTTTTCTGGACAAAGAAGAATTAGAAAACAAACAAAAATCAATGATTTTCTATCTATATTTTTTACAAGCACAATGTTTTTAGAGCTCTAAAATCTTTTAAGGGGAAAAATAGATATATAATCATTATTCTAGTGAATTAAATACAAAATAAAAAATCTGTATGAATATTAGGGAAAAAAACATTTGCACATATCATTAGCTGATAGCTATTCTAGACCTAAAAGTTTTATAAGTTAACCTAAAATTGTGTATAGTGATGCATACTTGCATCTTTTTTTAAAAAAAATTGAATAGTCAAAGAACATTTCTTTAACTAATAAGAATACTGAATACTCAAAAGTTGTAACTTGGCAAGACATCATCTCTACAATAAATCAAAAAATTAGCTGGGCATGGTAGCGCGTGCCTGTAGTTTCAGCTACTTGGAAGGCTGAGGCGGCAGGATTGCTGGAGCCCAGCATGTTGAGGCTGCAGTGGCTGGGAGCGGTCACTGCACTCCAGTCTGGGCAACAGAGTGAGACTCCAACTCAAAAAAAAAAAGTTGTAAGTTGAATAAAGATCTGGAAGTTATCATTTAAGCCATCCATTAGAGCGTCATGGTGGGTAGCATGGTAGCATTAAAGGAGTTTACACCTCTAAACCATTTTAAGTGATGCCCAGTATTAGTATTTCATTTAGTTGAATATTGTTTTATTTTATGGTAAGTTTTTAGTCTTTATGGAAACAATAATAGTTTACAGGTACTATTACAGTTATAAGAATTTTATAAAGTTTAAATCATGAAATATAACCCTAAATTTTATGTAATTAAAAATATTAGCCAGGCTCAGTGGCTCAGCCTGTAATTGTAATCCCAGTGCTTTGGGAGGCTGAGGTGAGTAGATTGCCTGAGCCTGCGGGTTCAAGACCCGCCTGGGCAACTTGGCGAGACCTCATCTCTACAATAAATCAAAAAATTAGCCGGGCGTGGTAGCACGTGCCTGTAGTTCCAGTGACTTAGAAGGCTGAGGTGGAATGATCACCAGAGACCAGCAGGTCGAGGCTGCAGTGGCCGGGAGTGGCCACTGCACACCAGTCTGGGTGACAGAGTGAAACTCCAACTCTAAAAAAAAAAAATATATATAAATATATATATATATATATATATATATATATATATATACACAAAATGCTAAAGTTAGTTTTACCTAAGAATCGAATCAAAGAGAAAAAATGTGGAGTTGTTTTTCATTTTACATTAAATCGCTCTAACTCATTCAAAAAAATAAAAAATCTTCCTTGAAATTATTTTAATACAAGTAAATCATTATATCCAAATACCAAAAATGTTGATCAATTAATCTGTAAATCCCCAGGAAAAATTGCAAATTAGGGGTAGAAAGGTAAAAAAGGAAAGGAGAGAGTGAGTTACTTTCAAACAAAAGTAAGGGCATCTATTACAGTAAATATAAGAACTTATTTTTTTAGGCAGGTAAACAGAAAACCTATTCATGAGAAGTTTTTCTTTCTTTTTTTCTTTTTATTTTCTTTCTTTTTTTTTTTTTTCTGATCTAAGATGCCTCTCAGACACTCTTGCTGATTTCCAAGTTTTCACTACAACTTCATACTTTCCTTGCTAAGATTATGCCAGTTAAAATGATTTGCAAATGGTTTGCAACATGAAAACATCATCTGTGTAGGTAGATGGCCAAATAGACTGAAAGCTCCATAAGGCTGTAATAATCAGTGTATTAGCTGGGGTTCTCCAGAGAAACAGAACTAATGGGATGTACATGAATATTTAAGAAGGAATTTTTCATGAGAATTGTCTCATGTGATTATGGAGGCTGAGAAGTCCCAGGATATGCCCTTCGCATGCTTGAGAACCAGGATAGCCAGAGGTGTAATCCAGTCTGACTGCAAAGCCCTGAGAACCAGGAGAGCTGATGGCATAACTCTCAGTGCAAGGCTGAAGGTGTGGGAAGAATTGGGGGAGCCAGTCATGAAATTAGAGTTTTGAAATCTGAAGGCCTAAAAAGTAAGAGCCTCTGTGTCTAAGAGCAAAAGATGAAAGTCTTAGCTTAAGAAGAGAAAGATAATTCAGTCTTCCTTCACCTTTTGTTCTATTTAGGTCCTAAATAGTGAGGCCCACATTGGTAAGGAGAAGCTTTTCTCAGTCTACTGATTCGAATGCTAATCTTTTCAGAAAATATCTTCACAGACTCACACAGAAATGATGTTTAACAGTTATCTGGGCATCCCCTAGCCCGGTCAAGTTGACATATAAAATTAACCCTGACGTCGGTAAAAGTAGTGTTTACACAAATGTACATCTCCAAACATGGTCAGCCACCATCAACACCACACGAGGGTCCAATGAAACAGTGCGATTCTCTGATCACAAAAATTCCTCTCCAGCTCAGTCTCTTTGAGTCTCCTTTAGTTGTTTTCCTAAAGGTTCATCCCACATTCTTTTGTGGTTCGAATCCTCTTTCCCAGCAAGTCCTTTTCCAATCATGAGCAATAAGTCTGATGACTGGCTAACCAAAGGAAATTCTTGCTACTTGCTGAACCACGCGGTGGATGCACCTAAATGACTCCAATCCTGCTCTCTGTTGATCATTAATCACCATTTCTTTGCTCTTTTTATTCCCCAGGCTGATCAGTGCAGACCATTAACAGAAATCCCCAAATTGCGCAATTGTTTTCAGTAATCCCCCACTCCCTTATTTGATTTGAGAGGGCCAAGTAGTCCTGCTGCTGCCTTAAGGACTGGGTTTTCTGATTGCAGTAGAATTCAGTTAGAATTTCCTAAAACCTCAAAGATCCCCGGATGTTTTAAATGAAACACATTTTAAAATAACCCATGGGTTGAAGAAGAAATCACAAACAAAAATTTAAAAGCATTTTAAGCTAAATAAAAATAAAGATCTATCAAAATTTGTGGGATGCAGCTAAAGCAATGCTTATATCAAAAGTTTTAGCTTTAAAAATTTTTGCTATGATCTGTGTACGGTCTATTTTGGAATATGTTCCGTGTGCACTTGAAAAGAACGTCTCTTGTGCATTTGAGGGTGTGGTGTTCCATAAATATCAATAAGCACAAAGTGATCGAGAGTGATGTTCAGATCTTCGAAAGCCTTACTGATCTCCTCTGAACATATTCAGTTGTGGAGAAAGACTTAAATGTGATTGTAGGTGATACTCTTTCTCTCTTTCAGTTTGTCAGTTTTTGCTTTGGACTCTTATTTGGTGCATGCATATTTAGGGTTCTGTCTTCCTGTTTATCATTATCAAAAGTCTCTCTTTGTGGTTATAGTCTTTGTCTTATATTTTACATTTTTCTGGTAAAGCTATAGTCTCACCACCTTCCTTATGCTTTCAGTTTGCATGATAGATAATTTTCTATATTTAAAATGTTTTCAATGTACCCCTTGTAAACAGATAAGATTGGGCCTTGCTTTTTTTAACCACAGAGTTTCACTGGTGAATTCAGTCAAGTATTAAAAAGAAGAAATAATATCAATATTGAGCTGACATCTTCAAGAAATATTGGAGGAGCACTTTCCAATTGACCTGGATATAAGAAAAATTAGAGACCAATATCTCACTAAAGAATAGGCATATAACCCCTTAACAAAATGTTAGCAAATTTAATCTAGCAATATATAACAAACAGAAAGCAACATAAAAAGCGAGGCTTATCTAAGGATTAACACTGAAAAAAATCAACCAATTTTATTCACTGTATTATTAACAGGATAAAAGAGAAAAATTATATGACAACCACAACAGGTGCAGAAAAAAGCATTTGGCAAAATTCAATGAACTTAAGTGTAAACACTTTTAACAAATCTGAAGTAGAAAAGAATTTCCTCCATTTACTATCTACAAAAACCTCAGCAAATATTACACTTAAAAATTAAATGGATGCACTTCCCAAGAAAGGGAACAAAGCAAGAATATTCCCTATCACAACTCATTATCAATATTGTTTTTGTTATGTTATGTTTTGTTTTATTATTATAAAAATGTGGGGTACAATTCAGGGTTAGATATACAATTGTTGATTAGGCAGGTACCCTTGGTGATGAGGTGTGCCCCTCCCTCCCCTAGCAGTTTCCCCCAACTGCCAATCCCACACCTGACACTTTCCCACTACTGCCAATCCCTTTTTTATAGTATTATAATTGTTCAAGGTCCACTTATGAGTGAGAACATATGGTACTCTGTTTTTAGTTTCTGTGAGAAATCGCTGAGTATGGTCGACTATAAATCCATCCAAGTGGCGGCGAAGTCCATATGTTTGTCCTTCTTTATGGCTGCATAATATTCCCTTGTGTATATGTACCACATTTATTTTATCCAGTCCTGCTTTGATGAGCAGCATGGTTGGTTCTGTGTTTTTGCTATTGTAAATAGAGCTGCAGCAAACATACATGTACAGGTATCTTTTTTTGTAGAATGATTTGAGTTCCTCCGGGTGTATTCCCAATAGGGAAATTGCTGCGTCATATGGAAGGTCAATTTCTAGTTCTTTCAGAAATTGCCACACTGTCTTCCAAAGAGGTTGTACGAGTTTGCATTCTCACCAGTGGTGTAGAAGTGTTCCTTTTTCTCCACATCCTCGCTAGCAGCTGCTGCTTGTTTTATTAGTGATGGCAATTCTTGCTGGGGTTAGGTGGTATCTCAATGTGGTTTTGATTTGCATTTCTCTGGTGATGAGTGAGGTTGAGCATTTTTTCATGTATCTGTTGACTGTCTGTATATCTTCTTTTGAGAAGTGTCTATTCATGCCTTTTGTTCACTTTTTAATGGGGTTGTTTTTTTCCTTTCGGCGCGTTTGAGTTCCTTGTAGATCCTAGATATTAGGCCTTTGTCAGATATACAGTTGGCAAATATTTTATCCCATTCTGTGGGCTGTCTCCCTGCTCTCTTGATGTTTTCTTTTGCTTTACAGAAGCTTGTTAGTTTGATGAGGTCCCACTTGTGTATCTTATTTCTTAAGGTGTGGGCATTTAGAGTTCTGATCAGGAATTGGTTGCCAGTTCTAATTTCTTGCCAGTTCCAATTTCCATAAGGGTGTCTCCTGCATTGTCTAAGATTCTTATAGTTTGAGGTTTTACATTTAGGTCTTCGATCCATTTAGAATTAATTTTTGTATACTGTGATAGGTAGGGGTACTGTTTCAATCTTCTGCATATGATCAGTTAGTTTTCTCAGCACCATTAGGTTCTCCTCTCCCCAGTGGTTGTTGTTGGAGACTTTGTCAAAGATGAGTTGGTTGAGAAATTGAGACTTTGCTTCTGGAATCTCTATCCTGTTCCATTGGTCTATATACTTGTTATTGGACCAATACCAGGCTGTTTTGATTACTGTAGCCTTATAGTAAAGTTTGAAGTCTGGAAGTGTGATACCTCCTGCTTTGTTTCTTTTGTTAGGGATTCTTTTTGTCTATTCATAGTCTTTTTATGTTTCTTTATGAATTTCTATATTGTCATTTCCAGGTCTGAGAAGAATGATGTTGGTAACTTAATGGGCATTGTGTTGAATCTATAGATTGTCTTTGGTAGGATAGACATCTTAACAATGTTGATTTCTCCTATTCATGAGCATGGAATGTTTTCCTATTTGTTTGTGTCTTCTTGGATTTCTTTGAGCAGTATTTTGTAGTTCTCATTGTAAAAGTCTTTCACTTCTCTGGTTAGGAAGAGAAGACCACCAAAATTCCAACTTTAGCAGAAGAATTCAAACCACCAAATTAAGAGTCCAGATACAGGGCATAGAAGACAAAAATATCATAAAAAGACAACAAAACATAAAGCTGGTTCTCTGAAAGAATTAACAAAATTGATGGACCCCTAGCAGGATGACCAAGAAAAAGAGAGAAAAAGCCCAAGTGAACACACTCAGAAACTCAAAAGATCAAATCTCAACTGACCCCAAAGAAATACAAAAGAATATCAGAGATTACTATGTACACCTATATGGAAACAAACTTGATAACTTAAATGAAATGGAGAACTTTCTGATATCACACAATCTCCTCAGGTTGGAACAAGAAGACATTGAGACACTAAATAGACCAATTAAAAACCCAGAAAATTGACTCTGTCATATAAAAACTACATACAAAAAAAATAAAAATAAAAAGCCCCAGACTGAATGGCTTTCCAGTAGAATTCTACAAAATGTACAAGGAGCAGCTGATACCAATCCTATTGAAATAATTCCAGGCAATTGAGAAAGATAAAATTCTCCCCTAATCATTTTATGAAGCTAACACCCACTGATATCCAAACCAGGTAAAGATCCAACAAAAAAAGAGAACTACAGGCCATTATCCCTTATGAACATAGATGCAAAAATCCTCAACAAGATTCTAGCAAATCAGATCCAAAAACACATCTCAAAAATCATCCACCATGACCAAATAGGCTTCATTCCCAGGATGCAGGATTGGTTCAACATTTGCAAGACTGTCAATGTAATTAAATACATCAACAGATGTAAAGATAAGAACCACATGATTATCTCATTAGATGAAGAAAAAACTTTTGATAAAATCCAGCATCCCTTCTAGATAAAAACCCACACACCTAGGTATAGAAGGAACATACCTCAAAATAGTAAGTGCCATCTATGATAAGCCCACAACTAACATACTGTTAAATGGAAAGAAACTGGAAACATTTCCCCCTGAAAACCAAAATAAAACAATGCTGCCCACTTTCCGCCTCTTGTTCATCATTGTGTTGGAAGTCCTAGTTCGGGCAATTAGACAAGAGAAGGAAATCAGGGGTATCCAAATAGGGAAAGATGAAGTCAAGTTATTCCTCTTTGCTGATGATATGATCCTATAACCTTGAAAATCCAAGAGAATCTGTCAGATACCTGCTTGCACTGATAAAGGACTTTGGCAAAGTCTCAGGGTACAAAATAAATGTTCAAAAGACAGTTGCATTTCTATACACCAACATCAAGCAGGTAGAGACTCAGATTAAAAGCACAGTCCCATTCACAATAGCCATAAAAAAATGAAATACCTCATTCTCAATATTATATCAGAGGTTCTAACCACTGCAGTAAAGTAATAAAAGGACATATTTTGGAAAAGAAGTAAAACCTTTTCTTTATTCACAGGTTACATGATTGATTGTACACAAAACCCAAAAGAATCTATAAACAACTACTAGAACTAAGTAAGGTTGATAGTTTCAAAATATGTAAGTTCAGTATACAAAATCCATTGTATTTCTGCAAAACAGCAACAAACATTTGCAAAATGAAATCGTTAAAAACCACACTTGTAACATATACAGCTATGAAATATTTAATAATATGGTGGGCCTTCATGACAAAGCTCAAGTCTTCTGTTCTGGAAAATTCCCTTTCTTTCCATAATGCTTTCTCCATTGTGTGTGTTCTTTTTGGAATTGTAATTAGTGAAGATACTTGACCTCCCAAATTAATCAGACTAATTTTATTTTCTCGATTTGTTCAACTCTGAAATTTTTTCCATATCTTCCATTATTCTTTACTATTTGTATGTCAGAAATATGAGGCATGGGAAGAATAGGTAGTTGTTCAAGGTCACTCAGTTGACCAGCTTTTGAACTTCTATCTGAAAACAAGCCGTCTGACTCCTGAGCACCTGATGTTAGCCACTTCACAATACTGCCTCTTTTAGAAGATACTTCTGTAATAAATAACTTGATTTTTAATTAAGGTATGTCCTATAAAACAGAAACCACAAAAAGATATTTTTATATGTTCATAATACTATGAGAAAAAAGGAAGATCAGGTTTTATAAAAGTGATACTGTAAAAAGTCCCAACTGGCTTTGGTTTAGAATGATGATATTTCTTGACAACAAATTGATTTTTCCAGTAAACATTTAAAATCTAATTTTATTTTTTATTTTTTTGACCCAGGTTGTAAAATCCTCTAGGTTAGAAGCCATGTTAAGTTTTAGGCCTCAGAATGGGCAATTTATAATAGTTTGTTAGAAATGACTTATCACTGATAGTCTAAGATTTAGGAAGTTGTGTTATTTATATGAATGTTAAAAAATGTAAAATAGCTAATTGGGCAGGATACTTACATTTAGGATGATAACTTGCTCCCTTTTTTGAAACAGAAAAGTATGGATAATACATGTCATATGTTTTTAATCTCATTAATGTAGCTATTGATAACTTGGAATTCCTGTTAATGTGCTAGAGCCTCATATATTTATTTTACTTAATTCTTTTTTTTCCCATGCACTAAGAGAGACTTTTAAAAGAAATGAGAATCTGATGAGCATTTTTGCACAGATTTCTACTTAAGCCATCATTTTACATTTTCCTTCATCTTTTTAGAGTAAGGCAATAAAATAGTGTAAATAAGTAAGCCCATTATATTTCAAACAGTTATAATACCATGTATCACATTTGTAACATTTAAAACACCACCAATGTAAAACATTTAGAATAGCACAAATGTAAAAGGGTTATTTGGTAATAATCAATATTTGGCTTCGTATTCTCATGAATAATGAGAGTTAAATTTTGACTTCCACTTTGAAGGTCAGCATTTTCTAATCTAGTGGTCCTTGAAACAGTCTCCTTAAGCAGCATATCACAAACTATCTATGAAGACAAATAGAAGCTGGAAACATAAAGTGAACACATTCTGTATAAAGGGGCAATCTCATTGGCTGCTCGTGCTAAGCTGTCATGGAGAGAAACTGCTGTGGTCAAAAGCAGGAATGCTGGTCTCGGGGCTTTCCTGCACAGCGTTCCCATGACCTCAGAACACATTCCCTGCCTGCATTTACTAGGTCTTTCTTCTGAAAAATCTGTATTAATTTTAAAACACTACAGCTGAACCTCTAGAGTAGTGCTAACCAATCCCGGCTTAACAAACATATCTGTGAATGTTCTTTAAATGGTTTGATGTCGTCAGTCTTTTTTGGTAAGTCGGAGATGGGCTTAAGTGTCTCTATTTTTAAGAAGCCCCACTGGTCTTTCAGACTGAGAACCAAACACCATGGGAGTTGCTTTTGGAGGTAGCTAGAAACTGGACCCAACAACCACACATCAGAACTTGTCTGCACCATTCTAAAGGGAGGAGAAAAATTCCGTGAATGATTTGCTCTGAGAATCCTTTTGGAGAATTGGTTGGCAAATGTTGAATGAAGAGCTATGGCCTGTAAGAATAAAGTAGACAGCTGCAGGGTAGGATGGGCAGAGATGAAGAAGCCGTAGAATAACTCATCTAATTTTTTGTATTATTATTGTCTAGTATTTAGTTCTGTTACTTTTAAAGTCTACTCATTTAGCTTTTATTAATTTTTGAAGTAAATAATTATCAATGTTCTCCATCCATGTCTTTACTGGCTACTTGTTTTTTCATCCCACTTCCCTATCAGATTTAACTTTCTTCTTAGGGTGTGCCCATTAAAAATTCTGTAAAGTAGAAAAATGTCTAATTTTTTAAGTTAAATTGTCTTTATTTTGCTCTCAGTCTTGAGTGATACAATAAGTGGAGGTAAAGTTCTAAGTTTTCACTTATCAACACTGAAGATATGTTTCTTTCTGGAAACCATGGTTGTGGATAAGTAGTCTGCTACCATTCTGATTGAAATGCTCTGTAGACTCCCTGGTAACTTTTAAAAATGTATTTTTTATTGTGCTCATCCTCGCTGTGATTTATCTAGGTGTAGATTTGTTTTTATTTCTTTTTCTGGCACTTGTAAGTCTCATTGATTTGAAGTGGACATTTTTGTTTACTTCTGGAAAGATCTGCTAGTTCTTCAAATACTACTTCCAACTTACTCCTTTTCAAGATCCCATTATATGTATATTAACTACCCACGAGCCATCATGCATGTTTCTTAATGTTGCTCTGGCGTTTCCTGTCTACTTTAGCCTGCAAGCTACATATGGGGAGATTTCTTTCAGGGCAATCTTTTAATGTTCTGAGTTTCTCTTGTTTTTATTCCACTCTTTAATCTTTCCTTGATATCTTAATTTCCATTTGTCTCTTTTCTAAGTTTTCCTGAGCTAGCTACATGCATTCCAGATATGTGCACATAAAAAACAGTGATTTTTTTGAGTAGATTTCTCTAAATACAAATTCATATACCTTTAGCTGACATAATGTTTTAAGTTTACCCTGTAATCTTTGTTTCAGACTTATTTCTAGGAACGTTAATAATTCAATAAAAATCATGGGTTACATGCTTCCTCTTTGTGTAGGACCGATCTAAATGCTAGGCTAGTAACAGAGAACAAGGTAGACATGGACCCTGTCCTATGAAACTTAGCCACTGGAAGAAAAGACAAATCTGTTTTTGTGATTGTTGGGAGGTTTAAATGAGAATGTGTATAACCTGTAGTGTCTGCCCCTGATGTGGGGTCCGAGCACTTGATTCACAGCACGGACACACAATTTACCAAGAGAGAGGTTTATTAGCCAGGTTCAACTGGCCAGGGCCACCCACCAGACTTACAAGTCTCTAGGCGAGGGCCCCACACTGCCACAGGGGCCTTTCTTAAATATGCAAAAGCCCGCCTAATCCGCAAGGTTATAATTCAAATTCGAACAACACAAAGCCCACCAGAAGAGGGGCTTGCCCTTGCCGGCCACAATTCAAACAGAGAAAAGCCCTCTAGAATTTGAAAGGGGCTTATTGCACAACACTCATACACTGCCAGCGGGGGTTAAAGAAGCAGAAAAAGCTGGTTAACTTATCTAACATAGTCACTTGGCGCTCCCAAGCGTGCTTTCCAGCGTTTCCAAGAATTACTAAGTTTTAGGGGAGAGGTCACAGCACACAGTTTCAGCATACTTAATATATGAGGTTATAGTTTCATTACATTTCACATAATTTATCACACTTAATATATAAGGCTTCACACAGGTTCTGCGCAATTCATCACCTCTTACACCCCTTGGTAGGTGCCTAAAAATGAACCGTATTGATTTTACTAGAAAACCATACTTGAGATGGCACGACAAGTAAATCGTTTGTTCTGTGGGAGAATAAAAGGGGAGCAGGGAGCTCTCCTGAGAAAACAAGGTAGACGTGGACCCAGCAGGTGGGTTTTACCTGGTGTCTCAGCGTGTGTCCAAAAATAAAAAAACGCATTCACTGGGTATACGGGGCGAGGCCAATTTGCCAGGAGCCAACCTTTGCCCATCCTCGGCCTTGCTCCACGTGCCAGGAGGCAGACCTATTAGCTGGTTTGTGGCTGGAACAGAGGGAGACCCTGGCTGAAGAGGAAGAAAGCGCTGAAGAAGCAAGCCAGAGTTTTTGTCTCCTGCTTCTCTGCCACGCGGGGCTTTGCTAGCTGCCCCACATCTCCCCCACGGTGGTTTTGGCTTCTGCCAGAATAACTGTCTGTAGTTTCAGCTTCTGTGGGACGAACGGAGGCTTTCGGCTTCAGAAACATGCCCCTTCACTCTGTTGCCGCATGCTAGGTTGATAATGGCTTCTACCTGTGGCTCATCTCTACCTCCTGCTGGGCTTCTCAGCTCTTCCACCCCCTGTGTGACCAGATTCTCGGCACTCAATTCTCTCTGTGATATGCATATAAGCCGTTTTTTTTATTTTTGGTCACACGCTGAGACACCAGCTAAAACCCACGAGCCACAATGTGTTCCAGACAGCACGAGAGTTTATTTAAAGTTCTAACTGTGAGAGAGGCACCTAGGATGGCGTTCCTATGGATTCTAGGTAGTCTTTAGGCAATCCTGAAAAAATATCATTATTATGAGAAAATAGTAGTGTGCTGGGACAGAAGTAAAGATTTATTAAAGATTCTAAGTTGCAGTTTTTAAAGATTTTTCATGCTCTCTTGTTGCCATTGGAATGTGAGCACTCAGATACTCTGAGAGTCTCTTTCTCACTCTCGGTACACTTCAGTACCTGGCTTCGCCTGCTTACTCGTTCAGTGATGTTGTACTGGTTACTTCACTGCTCTGTGCTTCCATTTATTCATTTGTAAGATGGAAATAATGAAAGTAACTACTTTGCCTTAAAAGTACCTAAAATATTGCCTAGTATACGATGAGTACTTCAAAATTGTGTCCTGTTATGCTTAATATTTTCTTAGTATTGAAGGAGGAGAAAACTCCTTTTTCCTCTGGGCAGTGAGGAAAGTGATGCACACGCTTTGACATCTATTTTGTCTCACTCTATCTACTAAGGTTCATTCGAAAAACACTAGTAGTTAATAGTAATTGATAATTTATTTGGAAGTTAAAAGCACTGTTGGGAGGACTGATATCAGTAAGATGACATAAGAGGAAGTATCAGCCCTTGTTCCTCTACAATGACACTGACTTAGCAATAATATCTGACGCAAGATACCTTCATGAGAATTCCGGGGTCCTATTAAGAAATTGCAGTATCCAAAGCAAAAGAAACCATCAAGAGAGCGGGGAGACAGCCCACAGAATGGGATAAAATATTTGCCAACTGTATATTTGACAAAGGCCTAACATCTAGGATCTACAAGGAACTCAAATACACCGAAAGGAAAAAAACAGCACGTTTAAAAAGTGGGCAAAAGACATGAATAGACCCTTTTCAAAAGAAGATATACAGGCAGCCAACAGACACATGAAAAAGTGCTCAGCCTCACTCATCATCAGAGAAATGCAAATCAAACCGCATTGAGACACCACCTAACCCCAATAAGAATGGCCATCATGAATAAAACAAACAACAGATGCTGGCGAGGATGTGGAGAAAAAGGAACACTTCTACACTGCTGGTGGGAATGCAAACTAATGCAGTCTCTTTGGAAGACAGTGTGGCAATTTCTGAAAGAACTAGAAACTGATGTTCCATATGACCCAGCAATTCCTCTAATATACCTGGAGGAACTCAAATCATTCTACAAAATAGATACCTGCACACGTATGTTTGTTGCAGCTCTATTCACAATAGCAAAAACACAGAACCAACCATATTGCTCATCAAAGCTGGACTGGATGAAATAAATGTGGTACATATACACAAGGGAATATGCAACCATAAACAAGGACAAACATATGGACTTTGCTGCAACTTGGATGGATTTAGAGTCGATCATACTCAGTGATCTCTCACAGAAATAAAAAAACAGAGTACCATGTGTTCTCACTCATAAGTGGACCTTGAACAATTATCATAATATAAGAAAGAGAGGCTGCGGTGGCCCTGAGCATGCCACTGCACTTCAGCCTGGTTGACAAGAGTGAGACTCCAATTAAAAAAAAATACACAGTAGAAAACTGGGAAACTGCCAGGGAAGGGGAGTGGGAGTGGGATTGGCAGTTGTGGAAAACTGCCAGGAGAGGAGGAACACACCTCATCAACAAGGACACCTGCATAATGAACATTGTATATCTAACCCTGAATTGTACCCCACATCTTTAAAATAAATTTTTTTTAAAAAAAGAAATACATGGAAGAAGAGAAACAAAAGTGTAGAGTGTTTGCATGTTATTGAAGTTAAATTGTTATCAGCTTAAGGTAGATTATTATAACTTTAAAATCTTTTGTGTTAGAACCATGATAATCATAAAGAAAATACCCATAGAAAATACACAAAAGAGGCCAGGCGCGCTGGCTCAGCCCATCATCCCAGCACTTTGGGAGGCCAAGGCGAGAAGAATGCCTGAAGCTACATGTTCGAGACCAACCTGGGCAACTTGGTGAGACCTCGTCTCTACAGTAAATCACAAAAACTAGCTGGACATGGTGTCCTGCATCTGTAGTTCCAGCTATGTGGAAGGCTGAGGCAGAAAGATGGCCTGAACCCAGCAGTTCAAGGCTGTGGTGGCCGTGAGCATGTCACTGCACTCCAGCTTGGGCACAAAGAGTGAAACTCCAACTCAAAAAAAAAAAAAAAAAAAAAGAACAGAACAGAAAAGAAAATAAAGAAAACTGGAAGGATTCAAAACATGTCACTACAAAAAAAAAAATCCATAAAACACAATAGAAGACAGTAAGAGAGAATAAAATGAACAGAAAACAATGAAAAATGGCAACATTAAGTTTTTCCCTGTTGATAGTCACTTAAAATGTAAAGGAATCTAATCCAAACACCTGTAGTAGCTGAACTGATTTTTTGAAAAAGGATTATCCTTATGCTATCTACAAGAGACTTGTTTTAGATTTAAGGCCATACATAGGCTAGACGCAAAATAATGGAAAAGAGATATTTCATAAAAATGTTAACAGAAATAAAGAAATGGTGACCATATACATATCAGACAAAATAGATTTTAAGACAAAAGTTGTCAAAAGAGATAAAGGACGTTATATAATTATAAAGGGTCAAATCGCTATGGAGATATACCTGTTATTAATATATATTTTTACCCAACGTTAGACCACCTATTTTTTATTTTTATTTTATTTATTTTTGAGTTGGAGTCTCACTCTGTCGCCCAGACTGGAGTGCAGTGGCCACTCCCGGCCACTGCAGCCTCGACCTGCTAGGCTCCTGCGATCATTCCGCCTCAGCCTTCCAAGTAGTTGGAACTACAGGCGCGCGCTACCATGCCCGGCTAAGTTTTTTGATTTTTTTGTAGAGATGAGGTCTCGCTAAGTTGCCCAGGTAGGTCTCGAACCTGCGGGTTCAGGCAATTCACTCGCCTCAGCCTCCCAAAGCGCGGGATTACAGGCTGAGCCACTGAGCCTGGCTAGACCACCTAAATATATACAGCAATCACTGACAGAACTAAAAAGAGAAATAGGTAATAACAAAATAGTAGTAGGATATTTCAATACCCCATTTTCAAAAATGGGTATAATATCAAAGTAAAGATCAATAAAACAGAAGACTTTATACTATCGATCAAATGGACATACAAATATATAGAGAGAACATTTCACTCAATAGTAGAACAATACATATTCTCAAGGGTAAATTACCCACATTCTTTAGGGTAAATTATATATTAGATCACACAGAAGTCTTAACAAATTTATGAAGATTTAGATTATACTATATACTTTCTAACCACGATGGAATGAAACTGGAGATTGATAGCAGATTGAAAATTGGAAAATTAACAAAATGTGGAAATTAACAAATTCTTGAGCAACCAATAAGTCAAGAAAGAAATAAAAAAATAAGTGGGAAAAAAGTCAAGAGAAACAAAAATAAAATAGAACGAAAGTTACGGAATGCAGCAAAACAATACAAAAAGGAAAGTTTACAGGGATAAACATGTACATTAAAAAAGAAGAAAGATCTAAAATCAACCACCTGATCTAAAGTTTTACACCTCAACGAACTAGAAAAGAACGTCAAACTAGGCCCAAAGTTAGCAGAAGAAATTAATTAAGATTAGAGAAGAGCATAGAAAAATGAGAGACAAAATCAACTAAATAAGAATTGGCTTTTGGAAAAGACCAGTAAAGTTGAGAAAACTGTAACTGGGCTAACTAAACAAATGCAGGTGAGCAAAGATACATCACAGTTGTTTCCACACCATTTCAACTCCTAGTAGACGCTTGCTTCCAGAACCGGAGTTGTGGTGACAACGAGTCGGGATAGCCCTTGTCGAAGTTGCCGGTCTGGTCCCACAGACCTTGTGCCACATAGATGCCTCCTCTTCAGCACACTTGTGGTGACGCTGGGTCAAGAAGCAGAGTCGCCATTCTTAACACAGAGAAGCCAGCTTTTCAAATTGAAAAAAAAAAAAAACAGCCTTGCTTCTGAATCTTTTCCCAATTGGCTTCTGTTGTGCAACACAGGTTGATTTCTGCAAAGATTAAAAACTGCTCTCAGGCTGCAAGAGAAGTTGCACATATTATCCTTCCACAAGCCAGGGAGAGAAAAATTGAGATAAATTGATAGTAGATAAGGCAACTCGCCTGCCATTTATTTACCGCGAATAAATGATCAATTGTTTTAATAACAAGTTGGCCGTACTTCTCAGAAAAGAAATTGCTTGCAAGACATGCATTTCTATAAAAATCACCAAAATGACTGACTTCGGATCTGTTGGCCCGCACTTCAAAGAGATTTCTTGAACTAGGGCACCCTGTTACCCGGATGCCATTTGTCATAACTGAGGTTCTCTTCTAAGATGGTGCAGTATCCCATACCTAATAGCTAGCTGGTAAGCAAATTAGGCCCTGGAGCCAGGTAGACACTTTGAGAAAGCTATGAACTTGCTCAGATTCTGTGATAAATTGTGACGCTATAAATATTTAAGGGAGTTAATTAGGAATTCAAAGACCTTACCTGTATGCTTGAATATTTTTACTATGAAGATATTTGTACAAGTTATGAGCTATAGTCAAGTACTAGTAATATAAATCACCCCAAAGGGTCTGAAACTAACATGTGTTTTGTTTCTCTTTAAATTTTTTTATTTTAAAGATGTGGGGTACAATGCAGGGTTAAGGATACATGTTTTGTTTGTCTCTACTTGCTTCCACGACAGGTAGCTCAAGAGCCACAGGAGGTCCCAGCGTCTTTTAGCTTTCTGCCCAGCTGTTTGGCTCCTGACCTGCTGCTGTGGTCTGCATGTTGCACTCACTGCCTAGACTGTTATCTCCGTGCTACAAGCAGAAACAAGGGAAAGGGCAAAGGAAGAGACACAGAGAAACCAAAAAGAGCCTCTCTCTTTTTTCCTTTTAAAGAGCTTCTGCGAGTCTCTTAGTGGCTTTGGCTGGCATCGCTTTAGCTTGGACTGGGACTTATTGCCACTCCTAGATTCACGGGAGGTTGGGAAATGGAAGTTTTAAATATTTGGGCATATTATTACCTCACAGAAAAAGGGGCTCTACTATTAGAGAAGAGGAAAATGGATACAAGGCAGCTGGCAGTGTCTTCCAGAACTTTAAGGGGCTGGAATAAAAATACTTTGAAATTGACTTGTATATTAACTGATACATGTAGGAAATTTCATCCTTTATAAAAAAAACTAAAGATACTGGAATTGTATCACACCACATGTAAACGATTTAAAACATAGTTCGTATCTAATGCTAACACTTCCTGTCAGTTAAACCATCAGATCACCAGTGCATGACCTAATAAGATTATTCAGATTTGATATTAGATATTTGAAAAACCCATGTGTTCTTAATTTGAATATTAGAATATATATTGAAATTAATGTTTTTTATTTACATTGTTTTCCGGACAAGGAATCTTTTGAACAGTCTTAGCTCTCAAATACAGTTACAAGTTTTCTGTATGTTGATGAGAATGCCTTCTGCAAGAAAAACAAGTGGTCATTTAATTTAGATTTGATATACATAGAAATGGGATGCAAATGGGCCAGTTAGTGAGTTTTTTTAAGTAGGAAAAATAGTAAGAATTTGAAGCATTCACAGTAATCACCAAAATGGAAACATTCTTACTTTTGTGTCATTTTGAGATTTTTACCTATAATCTTTACTCTAGGAATTGCTGCACATTTGAATTCTTAAATTTATGAGATGTTGTATCAGCTGGCTGTTTGAAATACTGGCTTTGGTCATAGTAATAAGCTATATAATAGCATGAAAAAACTGGAAAGTACTTCAATAATGTTATCAAGGCCTAATGAGTTGTCATGCAAATAAAGTATGTTGCATATTATGTATATATAGAGTATGCTGTACATTTGTTATATGAGTTTATAACACTAAGGCTGACTAATGCTGCTTGAAACAACGTAGTAGTTGGTTCACTTCCTATCTGTGGAATGGAAACTGCGGCTTGTTGATGACACATTATATTTCAAGTAGCCCTACCTCTGCAAAACACAGAAGCTTAACATGTTGCAGTTTAAACATCGAGTTTTACGTCATCAAAACTTGTGCCAGCATTTGTTTATTTAACATTGATCAGATTGAGCACAAACTGATCACAGCCACTTTGACAGACATGGAGGCTGTAGTCGTAAGCATGGCTCAGTTTCTGCTCTCAAGGACTGATCGTCTGACCAGTGAATGTCAACGGCCAGTCGTGGTTTCCAGGACCCACGAGTTCAGAGCCAGCGTTCACATTGCCTTCTGAGTGAAAGCTGCTACCCCATGTGGCTAAAACAAGAAGTGTCTGAGTTAACCACCTATGGATTACAATACCATTTCACTTTTCTGGCATACTTAGAAAATGATGTTTTTCTCAAGGGGAAAATTGTGCCTTATAATGTTGTTTTGAGAATTAAATAAAACAACATGCATGCATCATATAGACACAATAAGTTGTAGTTTTAAAAGAAGTGTTTTCCAATTCCCTTGGTTAGTTGGGTCAATTCTGGAGCTAGATAACCTAGATTCAAATTCTGGCTCCACCATTTTCTAGCTGTGAGTGACCTTGAGCAAGGTACTTCTTCCTCTGTGAAATGCTGACCTCATAGGGTTACTGTGAGAAGCTAATGAAATATTTAATTCTTGTAACTATACATTCACTGTAAATTTAGGTTCTTAACTTATTAATTGAAGCGGGATTATTAAGCCTAAGTCATTATTTATTGGATAGTATTTAGTGGACATTTTCTTAATATTGTTTACATTTTTCTTTGCCCTTGTTAATATAGTTAGTATAACTTAAATTTCTGTTTGTAAATATTATCACTAAATACTATGATATTACTCTACAGTAAAATTAGCTCATATTTATTTAGTGCTTATACAGCATTTACAGTACCATAATCACTATCTCCTCCTGTAAGCATTTTACATGTATCAATAACCTCATGTCATTCTCAGAACAAAGTTTGCTATTAAGAGATTTATAGAAGGTTTTTTATTTGGTTGCTTGTTTTATTGGCTTTC
Organism: Carlito syrichta; assembly: GCF_000164805.1. Classification (NCBI taxonomy): domain Eukaryota; kingdom Metazoa; phylum Chordata; class Mammalia; order Primates; family Tarsiidae; genus Carlito; species Carlito syrichta. The sequence goes on along the minus strand of NW_007246691.1, from coordinate 412,729 downwards.
TTGCATAGTCTCAGCTATAATTCAGATAGTTTAGGCCTCTCAACAACTGGATACAGGATAAACACCATGAATATTTTTTTAGTAATATTTGAGATCAACATTTCTAATTTTTTTTCAGGATATATCTCTTCAAATAGGAAGGGGAGCTATGATTCTGACCTAGAAAGTTAATTCCGCTCCCACCACAACTGCAGTTCACTGACTTACCCCTGTTAAGAAGTATCTCCCTTGATGTTTCCAGAAATGATGATTGACCAGTGAAATACTTTTAAAAAGTCTCCATCCACAAAAAATCACTTAAAATCTATATAAAATTCCAAAGTTATGAAAGAGGTCATGTTAAACTTTTGCATTAAAACAGAGTTCTGGCAATATGTGTGGAACTGGAGACCATTATCTTGAGTGAAATAACTCAGAAACAGTCAAACAACATATATTCTTACTGATAAGTAGGAGCTACACGAAATGTGCCTATCGACAGAATGTGCAGTAATAGTCCTTGGATACTCAGAGGGGTGGAAAAGTGGGGGAAGAATGAGAAATTGCCTAATTGATACAATGTACATTATTCAGGTTATGGCTACAGTAAAAGTTCAGACTTCACCACTAGGTACTATATCCATGTAAAAAAAAAACTGCACTTATACCTCTTAAATTTAAACAACAACAAAAACAAGATTCTACCTTTAGAAAATCATTAACTCTCACCACATCATGGAGTCAGTCTCTCTGTCATCTCCACTCAGGTGCATAGGCAAGCCCAGAAAACGGTCCCCTCTTAGCAGCACTCAGACCACAAAACCTCAGTTTACAAAACAATAAGTTAACCTGAATAGCAAAAAGCTTAGGAGATGTACTCTGTATTCTATTTTGCTAGAGATGCCATCACAAAATGCTATAGACTATGGACTTAAACAACAGAAATTTATTTTCTCGCATTTTGGAGGCTAGATGTCAAACATCAAGGGGGACTGTTTGTTTCTTCTGAGGGCTGTCTCTTTGTCTTGCAAATAGCTGTCTTGCATGGTCTTTTCTCTGTGTTTACACATCTGTGGTATCTCTGTGTGTCCAAGTTTTCCCTTCTTGTATGTATATAAACCGGATTAAATTAGGACCCATCCTGACAACCTTATTTTAACTTAGTCACACCTTTAAAAGCCCTATCTCAAATACAGTCGCACTTTGAAGTCCTGGTTAGGCCTTCAGCATATGAAATTAGGTGAGATGCAATTCTGCTCACGACATTATCCATTTGGAGATCACTTTTCTTCCATACCTTCTGGTTATTAGACATAGACTTTAGCTAAAGCATATAAAATAAAGTAGTATTACAAAATACTACATCTTTTTTTTTGTCTTGGTGATACTTATGGCTTTCTGATCAAGAACCTCCTTACTATTTTAATAAACATAAAGGGCCACTTGTTTAAGTCTAATCTCAGTTTTAGTGACTGGAGCTATTTCAGGTTAGACCAATACATGGATATCTAATGCCTATTAATTCATTTATTTATCTAGTTGTATAGTTTATAAATGCCTATGTACATAATGCAAGTCAATGTCAGAGAAGATGCCATTCAAGGTCAAAGTTTCAGAAATTTTACCACTCAATGCTAGTAAACATAGCTTTAATTCAATACTAGCAAAATAGTTGCTGACTGATGATTGTTAGAGATACTTAAGTAAAATAATGTTACTAAAAAGATGAGAAAATACATTTTTGTGTAAAGGAAAGATCATTCAAGAAACAACGATTCTTTTATTTGTTGCCATTTTTATCTCCTAACTTTTCTACTGGAGTTGAGCTAGAGCTATAAAGGGAAATCACATGTTTTGCTTCTCTCCTCCATTTCTTAAATAGATATTGGTTAAGGGTATTCGTATTGTCAGTTATTGGTGTTTGTTTGGTTACCAGCATTATTTGGTGCCTGCTGTAGTGTTTATCATTATAGTGCTGCCAGGGCGATAACCCCTAAATTCTTTCAGTGTGCAAAATGTCTGATGGGGCAACACACTCTCAATACAATGGGACTTTCATTCATTCAATATTTACTCAGCTGTCATTTCAAAATGCCTACTATGCTCCATAATCAGTGCTAAGCACCTCACCTGCTGTGTTTTACCCTTTTCTAGACAAGGGTATAACTAACCTCCAATTTATCAAATTGGACAAGAATGCCATTTTTTCCCAGTAGGACCTCACCAAGATTATGCAGTTTAGTGATCCCTAGACATTAGAATTAAAGTATGCTTTGCAAATATTTGGGGGACAAGATTTTATTAGAATAATAATGCTAAGTTTACCACTTATTGTCACCACCATTTTATGAGAAAGGACATTTAATAACAAAAAAAGATTGCATAATGAATACCTCAGTACATTGCTGATTATTCTCATTTCCCTAGTGAAAACTTTGTAATCCATAGTCTAAAATTTAGAAACCGTTGATTTATGAAACAGAGTAGAGGGAGAAGGGTCAATAAACGTCGAGAGTATTAACTGAAGACCTGTGTATAAAACAACACATCCCTTCTCAGCATGTCAAGAATTTTCTAATATGAATATCAAGAAAGATTGTTGATGTGTAATTCTGGAAAGAATGACAGCTGGGTTATTTAATATACAGTATTAGATGAGTGGGAAAAATCTTTTTAAAAAAATTGTGAAGTCATCCCTCTGTGGCTTTGCCTCCCTAGCAAAGTTTCTCAGGTTAGTTGACATATCTTGTAGTACAGACATTTCTCTCAAGGTAAAAAGTGAAATTTCAAGAGGGTTTTCCATTAAAGAGAACAGTTAGGTCTTACAAGTTGATTAACTGCTGACAAATGTCTATGATGTTAATGAAAGTAGAGGTAAATAATTTTAATAAAGGCCAGGCACAGTGGCTCACGTCTATAATCCCAGCGCTTTGGGAAGCTGAGGTGAGAGGATTGCCTGAGCCCATGGGTTTGAGACCAGCCTGGGCAAGACCTCATCTCTACAATAAATCCAAAAATTAACCAGGTATAGGAGTGTGCACCTGTAGTTCTAGCTACATGAGAAGGGTGAGGCGGAAGGATTGCTGGAGCCCAGCAAGTCGACGCTGGGGTGGCCATGAGCGTGCCTATGCTCATGCTGAGAAGGGATATGTTGTTTTATACACAGGTCTTCAGTTAATACTCTCGACGTTTATTGACCCTTCTCCCTCTACTCTGTTTCATAAATCAACGGCTTCTAAATTTTAGACTATGGATTACTCCAGCCTGGGCAACAGAGTGAGACTCTGACCCCAAATAATAATAATTTTAAAATTATTATTTATTATTAAATGATGATTATTAAATATTGTTATTATTTCAGTAAAGATATGGGAAGTAGCAAGAAAGAATCACTACATTATAATTATTAAAAAGTAAAAGAAAGGGAAGGGAAAGGAGAAGAATAGAAAGGACAAGACACAGATGTTTAATGAGAAGCAAAATCATCATGATTGGTTTGGGTGTAAAAATCTGCCGCCAGTTGTAATCCTTAAGCTGGATAACTTGCATTTTGTGTCTGTATATGTGTGCGGAGTTGTTGGCTATTAGCCTAATTTCTCACCCGCATTTCTGTATTATTAACAGTGATAAATATTCCTGAGATATTATTATTCTATGGTTAATATGGAATACTTAAAGCATAATACATAATAATATCTTTAAAGTATAATGACTAGTTGAGAACATTATAGTTATTAATTTAAGACAATTTATTATAATTTTCATAGCAGTATTTTTTGAATAGAAGATTTTATGTCAAGGATGACCAGTGCTTCAGGATATTTCTTATATGTAAATTACTTCAGAATAACATGTACAATCATATATGAAAGCAGATTGGAAGTTTATCTATGCCATCCAGTTTGAAAATACTATAAAGACCCTGAAGGATCCACTTCATCCAGGCACTATATATCTGAACCACCATGAGTACAATTCACACAGAGTGTTTTTCTCTTTGATGTATCTTTGACTTATAAAATATTTAAGGAGTAGTATGAATTAATCTGCCAGGTGATGTCATTGACTTACCTAGAAGGTAGATGTGGTAAAGGCAGGGACAGCAGGGACAATGAGGAGAATCAACACAAGGACAACTGAGGCCTCAGGCGGATGGACTTCCTTCCTGTCTCAGGAACAGTCCTGCAGAAATAGTCAGTTGTCACATTGTGTATCTTGTATACTTGTTCATAGAGCATTTCCACCCAGTGAAATAAATTCCTGTGACTTATCACTATAAAAAAACGATGAGAATCTGTTAAAGCCCTTATACGAATCCTATCTTTGCTCCTTCCTATCTGTGTCATTTCTGGCAGCATACAGATTTCGCTCGCTCTCCTCCTCCCCCTCCCCTCCCCTCCTCCCTGCCTCTCCCCCACTCTCCCCCTCCCCCTCCTCCCTCCTCCAAGGCATCAGACATTTACTTTCTGTTTGTTTTTGTTTTTGAGATGGGGCTCTCACTATGTCACTCAAGATAGTCTTGAACTCCTGGGCTCAAGTGATTCTCCTGCCTCAGCCTCCCACAGTGCTGTGATTACAGGCATGAGATACTGCACCCAGCCCTACAAACATTTATTTTTATTTTTTTAATTTTTAAAAAATTTTTTCTTTTTTACTTTAAAGATGTGGGGTACAATTCAGGATTAGGTATACAAGTGGTCATCGTACAGGTAAAATTTGGGGCCTCCCTTTGGTCCCCACTTTGCCTGGCTTGAGATCAGGTCCCCTTACTGATATTATTTATCCCCTCGCCCCCTGGCAGTGTCCTGCTACTACCAAAACTTTTCTTTTAGTCTTATGATAAACGCTCAGGGTCTGCTTAAGAGTGAGAACATGTGATACTCAGTTCTTTGTTTCTGTGATAGATCACTGAGTATGATAGACTCTAAATCTGTCCAAGTTACTGCAAAGTCCATAGTTTTGTCCCTCTTTATGACCACATAGTATTCAGTCATGTATATGTACCACATTTAAAAAAATTCAATCCACTTTTGGCAGGCAGTACGGTTGGTTCCACATTTTTCACTATTATTATTTTCACTATTATAAATATGTTATTCACTATTGTGAATAATGATGCCATAAACATGCGTGTATAAGAATCTTTTATATAGAATGATTTGAGTTCCTCCAGGCATATTCCCGAAGGTGGGATTCCTGGGTCAATTTTTAGATCTTTTAGTAATTGCCACACTGTATTACTTTACACTCCCACCAACGGTATAGAAGTGTTCCTTTTCGCCCGCATTCTCTCCGGCATCTGTTGTTTTTTGTGTTATTAATGATGGCCATCCTGACTGGAGGTAGGTGATATCTCAGTGTGGATTTAATTTGCATTTCTTTGATGATTAGTGAGGCAGAGAACTTTTTCTTGTATCTGTTGGCTGCTTGTCTGTCTTCTTTTTAGAAGTGTCTATTCATACCTTGTGCCCACTTATTAATAGGGCTGGTAAGATCTTTTTGTTTGTTAGTTTGTTTTCTTTTGGCACATTTGAGTTACTTGTAGATCCTGGATGTTAGGCTTTTGTCAGATACACAGTTGGCAAATATTCCCATCTTGGGGGCTATCTCCCTGGTCTCTTGATGTTGTATTTTGCCTTGCAGAAGCTTTTCAATTTGATGAAGACCCATTTGTCTGTCTTATCTCTTATTGCATGGCATTTGGGGTTTGATCAGGAATTGGTTGTCTATTGCAATTTCCATAAGGGTGTCTCCTATGTTTTCTAAAATTCTTATAATTTGGCATTTTATGTTTAGGTCTTGATCTGTTTAGAGCTGATTTCTGTGTATGGGGATCCTGTTTCAATCTTCTGCATGTGATCAGCCAGTTTTCCCAACACCATTTACTGAATAAGTTCTTCCCTCCCTAGTGGTTGTTAGTAGAGGCTTTGTCGAAGATGAATTGGTTGAGAAATTGAGATTTTGCTTCCGGAATCTCTCTCCTGTTTCAATGGTCTATGTGCCTATTCTTGTACCAATACCAGGCTGTTTTGATTATTGTAGACTTATAGAAATGTTTAAAGTCTAGAAGTATGATACCTCCTGCTTTGTTTCATATGCTGAGGATTGTTTTGCCTATTTGTTGTCTTTTATGCTTCCATATGAATTTCTGTATTGTCACTTCAAAGTCTAAGAAGAATGATGTTGGCAATTTAATTGATATTGCATTGAACCTATAGATTGCCTTGGGTAGAATGGACAGTTTAACAATGTTGATTCTTGCAGTCCATGAGTATGGAATATTTTTCCATTTGTTTGTGTATTTTTTGATTTCTTTGAGCAGAGTTTTGTACTTTTCATTGTAAGGTCATTCACTCCTCTAGTTAGGAAGATGCTATGGTATTTCAATTTGTGTGTGTGGTTATTGTGAACAGGATTGTGCTTCTTATTTGGTCCTCTGTCTTTTTGTTGTTGATGTATAAGAATGTGACTGTCTTTTACACATTTATTTTGTACCCTGAGACTTTGCCAAAGACTGTTATCACTGCAAGGAGGTTGCTGACAGACTCTCTTGGATTTTCAAGGTATAGGATCATATCATCAGTAAAGAGGAATGACTTAACTTCCTCTTTTCCTATTTGGATACCCCTGATTTCGTTCTCCTGGCTGATTGCTTTAACTAGGACTGTCAACACTAGGTTGAAGAGAAGGATGAGAGTGGGAAATCTTGTCTTATTCCGATTTTCAGGGGAAATGCTTCCAATTTCTGTTTGTTTAGCAAAATATTGACTGTGTGTTTATTGTGGATGGCTCTTACTATTTTGAGGTGTGTTTCCTCTATGACTAGGTGTTCAAGAGTTTTTATCAAGAAGGGATGCTAGATTTTATCAAAAGCTTTTTCTGCATCTAATGTTATAATCATGTGGTTCTTGTTTTTACATCTGTTGATGTATTTAACTACTTATGGTCTTGTGGATGTTGAACCAGCCCTGAATCCTGGGGATGACGACTACTTGGTCATGGTGAATGATTTTTGAGATGTGTTTTTGGATCCGATTAGCTAGAATTTTTTTGAGAATTTTTGCATCTATGTTCATTAGGGATATTGGCCTGTAGTTCTCTGTCTTTGTTGGATCTTAACTCGGGGCTTGGGTATCAATGTGATATTACCTTCACAAAATGACTTGGGGAGAGTTCTATCTATCTTGATTGCCTGGAATACTTTCAATAGGATTGGTGTCAGATCCTCCTTGTGTGTTTTGTTGAATTCTGCTGGAAGGCTGTCTCATACAAGCCTTTTTTTTTTTTGTAGGTAGTTTTCTTATGACAGAGTCAGTATCCTGGGTTGTTACTGGTCTATTTAGAGCCTCAGTTTCTTCTTGTTACAAATGCGGGAGGTTGTGTGATATCAGAAAGTCCTCCATTTCATTTAGATTTTTGAGTTTGCTTCTATATATGTGTGCATTGTAATCTCTGATAATCTTTTGTTTCCCCATAGGGTCAGTTGTGACTTGTTGTTTTGCATTTCTGATTTTATTTATTTGGGCTTTTTCTCTCTTTTTCTTGGTCAATCTGGCTAGGGGTCAATTAACTTTGTTCATCCTTTCAAAATACCAGCTTTTTGTTTCATTGATTTTTTTCCATGATATGTTTGTCTTCTATGTCCCATATTTGGGCTTTTACTTTGGTGATCTGGATTCTTCTGCTGAAGTTAAGGCTTTGGTGGTATCTTTCTAACTCCCTTAGGTGATTTGTTAGGCTGTTACCTTGTGATCTGTGTTCTTAATATGTGTTTGTAGAGATATGAACTCCTCTCTTAGTACTGTATTCATGGCATTCAGAGGTTTTGATAAGATGTTTCTTCATTTTCTTTTTTTTTTTTTGAGTTGGAGTCTCACTCTGTCGCCCAGACTGGAGTGTAGCGGCCACTCCCGGCCACCACAGCCTCGACCTGCTGGGCTCCGGTGATCCTTCCACCTCAGCCTTCCAAGTAGTTGGAACTATAGGTGCACACTACCACACCCAGCTAATTTTTTGATTTATTGTAGAGATGAGGTCTTGCCGCCCAGTCGGGTCTCGAACCCGCGGGCTCAGGCAATCCACTAATCTCAGCCTCCCAAAGGCACGGGATTACAGGCTGAGCCACTGAGCCCGGCAAGATGTTTCTTCATTTTCATTTGTTTCCAGGAATCTTTTAATTTTTGTTTTGATTTTGGTGTTGACCCAGGAGTCTTTCAGCATCATCATGTTCAGTGTCCCTGGCTTTGTGAATCTGGGGTGAGTTTTGTTGGTGTTGATATTGATTTTTTATTCCACTGTGGTCTGAGAGGTGCATGGCAGTATTTTGATCTTATGAAATTTGTATATGCTTGATATGTGGTCTAGGATGTGGTAGATCTTGGAGTATATTTCATGTTGTGAAGAGTAGAACATATATTCCATAGTTACTAGGTGGAGTGTTCTGTAAGTATCTTTTAAGTCTATTTGGTCAAGCATCAAATTGAGGTTCTGGATCTCCTTGTTAATTTTTGTTTTGCCTTAATGATCTATCTAGGGTTGTTAGTGGGGTATTCAAGTCTCCAGCTATGATAGTGTTAGAGTCAATATCTTTTTTTTTTTTTAGTGTACTTAGAGACTGTTTTATAAAAGTTGGTGCTCCCGTGTTGGGTGCATATATGTTTTGGATGAATATTTCTTGTTGATGGATTGAAGCTTTTATCATTATTTAGTGTCCTTCTGTATCTTTTTAAATTTTTGATAGCTTAAAGTTTAAGTTTGATATTAAGATTGTGACTCCTACCTTCTTTTGTGTTCTGTTAATCTGAAAATTTGTTTTCCATTCTCTAACTTTGAGTCTTTGAGTGTCCTTTGTAATGAGATGTGTTTCCGGAGGCAGTATGTTGTCTAGCCATTTTGTTTTTTAATCTAGTTTGCCATTCTGTGTCTTTTCAGTGGTACATTTAGTCCTTTCACAATAAGACTGATTATTGAGATGTGAGAGTTTATCCCTGTCATGAGGCTCTTATAAAGTTCTTTATGGTTGTTGCTGTTTTTTTGTTTGTTTTTTTTGGTTGGTTTTCTTTTGATTTGGGGTTGATATAATGTGTGTGTTTTACATTTTTCAGTCATGTTGCATGCTGTGTTGATTCTCTGTTTTTCTGCATTATTGGGAAGTATGTGGTTATTCCTTTTTGTCTTTCTTCTGTGCTTAATACCTTCTTAAATATCTCTTGTAGAGCTGGTCTGGAGGCAGCATAAACTTTTAGGGAATGTGTGTCTAGGAAGGATTTTAAGCCTCCATCACTGATGAAACTTAGCTTAACTGTTTATCTTGAGAATTTTGAAGATTGCACTCCAATCTCTTCTAGACTTCAGCATTTTTGTAGATAACTCTGCCTCTATTTTAATTGTTCTTCTCCAGTAGGTAGTCTGACTTTTCTTTCTCACTTCCTTTAGGATATTTTCTTTTATACTTACTTTGTATAAGCAGATTACTATGTGTCTAGAAGTTGGTCTTCTCCTCTGATGTCTTGCGAGCATTCTCGGAATCTTTTGTGTTTGGATGGTTGTGTCTCTGATGAGATGAAGGAAGTTTCCTTGGAAGTTTCATGGAATGTTTGTTCCAAGGTAGTCTCTGTCTCCTTTTTTGCCTCAGGAATGCCAATCAGGCATAAGTTTGCCTTCTTAATATAATTGTACATCTCATGGAGGCTTTCTTCCATCTTTTAAAGCTTCTTTTCTATGCTTTTAACATTTTGGGTTAGTTCCATATTTTGGTCTTCAAGCTCTGAGATTCTTCCTTCTGTTTGGTTAATTCTGCTTTCTATGCTTATCTGTTTGTTATTTATTTCACTCACTGTATTCTTTATTGACATCATCTCAGTTATCAACTCCTTCATTCTTTCCTCTTGTCTCTCCTCATTTCTGTTTATTCTCTCTATTAATATCTTGATCTCTAGGTTTGTGGTTTGAGACCAGTAGTTCTGGGGGGTGCTTCATTGTTTGAGTTCCAAAGACTGTATTCTCAGGCACTGTCTTTCCAGGGGTCTGGGGACGTACCTATGTTCTTTTATTGATTCTTTGTCTTTGTGATGGATTTTCCACCCCCTTTTTTTCCTCTTTAATTCTGTTGCTCAGTGAGAGGGAGGGATAGCTCTCACTTCTGTTTGCTCCACTCCTATTCTTCCTTAGGTAGAGCCTCTGAATTTGTTCAATTTTGAAGCCAGGCTGGGGAGGGGTGTGTGCGCTTTTTGCAGTTTTGAGATTTGATTAATGTGTAATGGGAGGGGGGCTATAGTTCAGAAGCTACTTGTAGATCACAGTATCTGCTAACTGTAGTGTGGGCCTCCTGGAACCCACTTCTCACCACCTTACAATACGTCCATGAGTGGGGAATGTATGTATACTGCCTGAAAGCAAAATGAGATTAGAGAAAGAAAAATAATAGAAAAAGAAAGATGGAAGAAGAAAGGAAGATGAAGAGAAAGAAGGAAAAGAAGGAAAATAGACAGGTATGCAAATGAATAGATAACCAAACCCCCCCCCACCAAAAATCGAAGATACACTCAATCTCAAATATGCCCATATGCAAAAAAAAAAAAAAAAAAGAGAGAGGGAGATCAAATTAGAAGACACACACATGAAGATATGTATGGAAAGAACAGGCAAAAAAAAAATTGCTTTCTCTTGTAGCCATTTCTGGAACTTCAGGTTTCTTTCCTTTCCTTTTTATTTTTACTGGTGTGTTCCCAGCACCGCCACATTTGGCATGCCTTTTGACTTGCCACAGTAGGGAGTGAGCTCTGGTCTCTAAACCCTCCCCTCTGCTCTCAGCACAGACCAGTCAGTCTGCTTTCCATGTGGGTCAGACGCCTCATGGACTGCTGGGGGCAGGGGGGTGAAGCAGATCAGGACTCATTCCATCTTGCCTGGTGCTAGTTCTCTCACTCCAATTGCTTGTGTCCAGTGTGAGAGGTGGGTCATCTGTCTTTCCAGTATCGTGAACTTGGAGTATACTTTCTGAACCAATTATCACCAATCCTAGAGAAGTGCAGAGCTCATCCTTTGGAGCAGGATGCAGGCTGCTCCCAACTGGGCTAGACAGAAAAAATGGCATCCCAGACTTTGCATTTCTAAGACTCAATTTCTTCATACTCTGAATATAATTGCATATTTTATTTTATTATTTTATTTTTAAAAATTTATTTATTTAGAGTGGGAATCTTACTCTTCTGCCCAGGCTGGAGTGCAGTGGCATGCTCACAGCTACCGCAGCCTCAACCTCCTGGGCTCAAATGATCCTTCTGCCTCAGCCTTCCAAGTAGCTGGAATTGCATGTGCATAACACCACACCTTGTTCATGTTTTCTTTAATTGTAGAGATGAGATCTTGCTATGTTGTCCTTGTAGGTCTCAAACCCCTCAGCTCAGGCAATTCTGTTACCTCAGCCTCCCAAATTATTGGAATTACAGGTGCAAGCCATTACGCCCAGCTTACAACTGCATATTTTAAATAATTCATGATAATGTTTTTAATCCTTTCCTAAGTGTATCATCATGACAACTTATTATTTTTTTGAGCCAGAGTCTCACTCTGTCACCCAGACTGGAGTGCAGTGGCATGATCATGGCTATCACAGCCTCGACCAGCTGGGCTTAGGTGATTCTTCTTCTCAGCTTTTCAAGTAACTGAAACCACAGGCTTGTACCACCAGACCTGGCTAATTTTTTTCATTTATTGTAGAGACAAGGTTTTAACAAGTTGCCCAGGCTGGTCTTGAACCCCTGAGCTCAGGCATCTTCTTGCCTCTGCCTCTCAAAGTGCTGGTATTACAGACATGAGTCACTGTGCCCAGTTCTGAATATTTTTTTTAAGTGTGACCTCCATTATTGTCATCATGAAGCACTAAATATCCTGAAAATACTTTTCCATGAAAACAAGTTAAAATCATAGATAAAATATAGATTAATTTTTAAATGAGTTGCTCCACTGGCTAGAAAGTTAGGAAGTAGCCAAAAGCTAAATCATGGAGAACCTCCTAGAAAGTAGGCAAGAATTGAAGATAGAATTTACCCTAAGGACATCTGATAAACCCTAGGAACTTTGAACTTCTGTTTTAGTGACTGAAAGTGGTCCTATAGTCAGGAAACAAAGCTTAGGTATTCTTTGGAGTAAAATACACTCTAATAAAGACCTCAAAGGTAAATGTCCAAGCAAAATGAGTGCATTATATAAAACCATACAACTCACAAATAAACCAGATACCATAAAAAATGACATCATACATGAGAGGCAGCAGAAACAAGAACTAGAAGAATCACATCACAACGTTTTAAACACTAGAGCTTTCTACACTGTATGTGTTTCAAGAAATAGAGAATGGAAATGTAAGAAAAGAAAAGGAGACTGTACAAGTAACCAGGTAGATTTATAAAAGCAGGTTAAGTAGAACTAAACCAATGAGGTGTGATATCACATCCTGTGATGAGTAGGAAGCCATTTCTCACCTCTTTGTCTAGAGGAGCATAGAAAAGGAGAGGTTGAAGCAACTGTAATTGTAGCTATAGCAAAGAGTTGTCCAAGAGGAACTGCAGACTTTGACAGAAGAATACAGAGTCTACTAACCCACAGCCCATAGGGATGTGGGCTTGGCAATGCAGCTCCTAACTCTTTCCTCCTACACTCACATTTTCTGCGGTACCTCTCACTGCCACGTACACTGAAACACCGGAGATGAGGGCACTTTGTGGATGCATAGCATAAAGGTCACAGTGCCAGGACACAGAGCAGAGTGGAGAAGAAAGGATTGGGGAGCAGGCAGCGACAGATTTTTCTAACACAGGTGGCTAAGATACAACGAGAACACAGTGAAAAAGCCTAACTTACATTTAACCAGAATTATAAGAGGAAAAATCAAAGAAAATCAAGTGTTCAAAGATAAAGTAGATGATAGCATTTCAGAATTACTGAAAAACAGTACATCTCAGGTCCAAAAACAGGATCAATATAAAAATAAATGTACAAATAGACAATGTCATAGTGAAACTGAAGGACAACAAAGACAAAGAGAAGATCTTAAAAAATCAACCAGAAAGAAAAAAAAAAAACCCTTCAAAGAAGAACAGGTAAATTTCTCCACAGCAGCAATGGAGCCATGAATGATGGAAATAACAACTTTAGGAATAAGAAAAGTAATAAAAGATAAAAGGTATCAGATGGAAAAATAGTAAACAAATATTACATATCTAAACATATAAGTCATGATTTCCAAAGTATAAGACATAAAAAATAAAATGAAAAGCAAAAAAGTCTCAATTCAAAAGAAGGGGAAAAAAGCAAAATAGAAAATCTGTATGAATAGAAAGCACAAAATAAGATAGTACATTTATATTCAAGTTATTGTCAGCAAATCAGATAAATGCAAATTTAGTATTCTGATTCAAAACTTAATTTTTTGTAAAAGTTGGATTTAAAGAACACAATGCTGTTTTCTTTCCAAGAGACATATCTTAAATATAACAACAAAAAATTTATTGCCAAAGTATGAGAAATGCTACTCCAGACAATTACTACTCAGGAGAGATCTTACAACTATATTAATGTCAGACAAACAGATTTTAAGGCAGATGGCATTATTAACTCTTCTTGTCACTACACAATGATAAAAGGTTCACTTCATCAGGATGTTATCACTTCTATATACACAAGTATATATAGTCTCAAATTATGTACAGCAAAAAAGGACGAAAGTGTAGGAAAAATAGGCAAAGTCAGTATCATAGTGGAGGAAATAGCCACACTTCTCACACTAGCTAACAGACAGAAACAAAATCAGCAATACTTGGATTAATATACACTCTTTTTCTTTTCAAAGCTCATAAGGACTTTGCGGTCAATAAACAATGAATTCTGCAAAAAGTAGATAAAAGCTAGCTTTGGAAGTTGCTAAGCAGTAAGGTAATAGAAAATGTAGACTCTGGTAAGGAGAGTCGAGACTGTTGGTGCAGGGGTGGGATCTTGAGAGAGCTATCCAAAGCAGACGATTAGCTATTAGGAGAGGCATTGCTGGAAAAGTAGCCATTGAATAAAGACTTCATCGAGGTGAAGGGGTTTCAGAGAGGACACTGCTAAAGTAAAAGCCTAAGGCAGGACTATATTGTTTATGCTCAAATTGACAGATCCGAAGAGGGGAGAGGAGGAAATGAGGAGAGGTTATAGGCAGCCAACACACAGGGATGTCATGGGCCACTGTAGAGGTGTTGGCTTTTGCTGTTTGACCTTAGAGGATCGGGGCATGTGTGACACAATCTGACTCAGGAACAGACCCTCCGGTAGAGAATTGAGACCAGATCTGTACAGGGAAGCAGTCGTGGTAGCAGAAAGGCTGTATGTATGTGCTCTAGCGTTCCTTTAATGTATTATGTATTTCATGTATGCACATCAGTGTACATACATTGCAAATGAGGTATTCTGATTACACACCCACAAAAGAAGCTGAAAGAAGACAGCCACAAAGAAAGAAAGGAAAGCAAAGTCCTTGGCCACAGTGGGGTAAGGAACTGAGAACGAAATGCCAGGCACAGAGTTTAAAGGGGAAAGTGCTATACCCTGATCATATGATACTTCCTTGTGACTCCACAAAATTTCAGAAAAAAACAAAAAGATTTTTTTTTAATGCTCCTGGAGCTAGCACAGAACTATGTGATATTCACTGACTAGTTCAAGCTGCTAGTATGCTCACTTAGTCTTGAGTAGGAACTCAACTGAGTTTTCCCCGGAAATCTGCCCTCCTAAAGAAATGTCATCTTGATCCTTCTTACTCTAGTAAAAGATACAGCATAGTCCATTTTCTCATCTCAGTATAAAACACTAAGCAGTTAAAAATATTTTATACTTTACAAAATCCTAGAAATTATAAATATGATTGCGATTATGATTTTTTCTGTCATTGATTAGTCTCAGCCATCAAATAGTAATCACTTGATGAATCTTAACAATTCAGTTATTTTTTTTTTTTTAATTGAGTATCTTTTACTCTAAGTGGTTAGAGAATTTACCAGGAGAACAGCGTGTCAATACTCTAAAGGTTCTCGGTCTAGTAACGGAGCATCACTGACCTGTGGGCCATGACTGTGGCTCAGAGAGAGTCATCAAGGTTAGGACTAGAAGGAAGGCAGCCTTTAGGCAGGTGTCCAGGGAAGCACTTGGTCTTTACAGCCCTGGATTGTTAAGACTACATTGTCCCTTGTAGTCTACATATGGCCATATATTTAGATATTTACGAACATTTTGCAAAGAATGACATTTACTCATATTTGCTAACTCTCTCCATTTCACTTCAAGAAAGGAATGCATGATTTTCTTTCAAAATCATGACCTTCCTTCCACACACACGTTTTTTTTCTTCATCTCAGCAGCCGTCACATATGACAGTAGTCCTTTCTCAGATATAAGAAGGCTCCAGGTGAAGGTGGAATGATCTGGACTTGAGCAGAACAGTTCTTTCACTTAGAAGGCTGAGCTTGGGTGGGAAGATCTGTAGGAATGAAAAAATCTGAGCTTGAGTCTGACTTTCCATTGACCTTGGGCCAGTAAGTTAATTTCTTCATCTGTAAAAGACTAAGTCCACGGGTTCTTTATAAGGATAAATAATATGTATAAAGATTTTTTATAACCATCAGCACATTAATGCAGTTAGTGCATACATTTATGTCTAATGCCATAATATCACTCATTCGTTCAATTGTTTAAAAATAAATATTTAATGTTTGCTGTGTTCAGTGTTGTTTATAAAAAAAAGAATCTGGATTTTCAAAAAGTCCACAATTCACATCTATTTTGAATTCTACTTTGAAAAAAATTGGGAATAATATACTGTTGTGTTTACTGTTTCCCTAAATGTGTGACACAACAATATAAAAGCAGGTTTTTCCTCCCTGAAACTATTGCTGATCCTTATCATTTTGGTAAATCACCACTGGTCTTACAAATGAGGCATTCTGATTAGTTTCCAACTCATCAGCACTTCACCTATATTTCTGTTCTGCTAAGCATTTCACTCTCTCTCGAAGCAGTTTAAGTGTGGTTAAGATGTGGTTTCTTTTCACATTAATCTTGCTGTTTAACTTCAGTGTGTCCTTATTAACTATCATTTCAACATAGTTGGCTGAGATAATTGGGTATTGATTATTTTTGCACTGCCAATTGCAGTTCAAATCGGATCTTTATGAACACTTGAGACTCTTTCCAATGGCTGTTGTAAGCTTAATAGGCAAGGTTTCAGCATCGTTGGGGCTGGGGTTTGGCTCACTGTGCTTCAGACCCAACTTTCCTTGAAAAATACCAGCCCCTCACTGATGAAACAAGGCACTTTTCACTGCTTCTTCAACTCTTTCCTCCTTTTTCTTGAATTCAAAGCCAAAAAAGGGAACCTGGAACTCTGGGGAGGCCACCTGGTTTTAGGGCTGTGTGTGAATGGATGTTCACAGTGGGATTTTCCAAATTTTTGTCTTTTGGGGGGGCAGGACAGAGCAGACTGCTTGTCATTATTTCCAACAATAAGATACTAATGTTATTCTTTCTTTTTTATATGCATGCTGAGGCACCATTTTCATTTTTAAGCCCTATTTTTAATTTATTTTAGCTTCCCATGAACTATTTCTGTTGAGTTTTGAGGACCTACAGAAGGATAAGTCAGAGGTATTTTCACCAGACATGTGCTGCATAGGGGCTTCCAGACATGCAGTGCTAATACAGTTGTCACATTTGGTTATTGAAATTGAAATCTAAACAAATTTAATAAAAATTTTTAAGTGACACGTTTTTCTCTTCATTCCCAGTAACCATATTCTAAGAGCTCAGTATCTGTATATGGCTTGCAGCTGCTTTATTGGACAGCACAAATATTGAACATTTCCAGCATGTAGAAATGTCTCTTGCATAGCCCATGCAATTAATCGATCTGGAGTCAGACAGATCTAGATTTAAATCCTGATTTTTTTTGCACGTATTCCCTGTGCAATCGTAAGAAAGTCACTTAACATCTCTGAGCTCAGGTTAACCATGGATAAAACACAGATAACGTAGATAACGTCCATGTAAAGAGCCTAACAGCACATTGTAGGTATTTTAGAATACATATACATGACATCTGTATTCTCTTACCCTCATTCCTTTGTCCTCCAGTGAGTCAATTATTCTCCCTCTTCTTCCTCCATCCAATGTAAATCCGTTTTGAGCAGATTTTCACCCATGTTTCAGTCCTTCCTTCATTCACTAGCACACTCCCATGCCAGGCCACAAGTCAAGGTCAGTCCCCACAAATTGCCTGATCCAGTTGCGTCTGCCACACTCTGTAGGAGGAAATCATTCCACTATTGAGATGATCAGCCTTATAAATGGGCAGCCTCTGACTTCCTCTGGGTTACCGGGTGACTTGACAAGTCTTTGGTTGTGTCTTTTTGGCTCCTCTTTTCATTGGTGGTCGTTCTGCCCTAAGTTCAGCCTTCTCTTCAGGCCCTTATCCCACCTCTGTTTCAGTAGACAACTTTGTCACCTGAATGAACCCATTGGACTTGCCTCCCCCACATTTTTTATTTACATGGTTCCCCAAGGCCAATATCTGCACACGTGTAAGACTGGCCATTTAGAAGTACCTGGCTCATGTTAAAACAACAAACACATCAACCAGGACTTGCCCTCAGCCTACTAAATGAACATCTCTAGTCCTGGGAAAATCACTCCTCAGGTGATTTTGAGACCTAATTAAATTGAGAGACACCACCAAGAAGGACGTGGACACCTTCTGCTCATAACCTCTGATGGCAGTCTCATGCTGTTTGACGTTAATCTAGCTGTCCTTATTTCTTCCCAGCAGTTGAACATGTAGGTTGTACATTTTAGAGCTTGTCAGTGAGTTGTTGGAACATCTGTGTTGCCTGTGGTCATTACGCTTGATCTCCCCTTGCTAGAATTGCTAACACACTCCCACTGGTGGCTTACTAACTTTGAGAACAGCTAGAATAGCCCCTATACAGTATCCTGACTGTACTCCAAGATTTCATTTTTGGTCATTTTGTCTGACCATTTCATGTGAACTGTAGATCATAGGTGACACTGGTGAAAGAGTTCAAGTAACCAGAAGTGTAATCTCAAGCAAATGGAAGTCTCACAGTTATATAACAGTTATATAACAGTGTGGATATGAGCATTGCTCTGTAAAACATTTACCTTGATTTTCAGTGTGCTTTTCAATCTATTATTTTCATGAGTTCATAATTATTTATTATAATTCCACTAAGAGAGTCAGGACACCACATTTAGCACTCCAAAGAACAAAAGGCCTTTTTATTTATTTATTTATTTATTTATTTATTTTGCACCTTTATATAATTTATAATGAGTTTCTTTGGCCCCAGTTTTCTTTATGGCCATTCTCAAAAACTTAAAATGTCACTGAAGCAGACATTTCTGTGACAATAGCAAAATTATTTTCAAAAGTGATCAGCAGATTAACATACAAATATATATTTAATGTATTTTATTTATATATATTTTATATTTATAACATTTATGTAAGTAAATAGTAACATAAGTATTAGTATTATGTTTAATGAGAATTTCATTACAGTTAAATATGCATTACACCATAGAATTTCAGTTACTTAGTCTCTTAGTGGAATTATAATAAATAATTATGAACTCATGAAAATAATGGATTGATAAGCAACTAGAAAATGATCAAATGTTAGAAAAGACGTTTGACATCTCTTATGCTAAGTCTTAGCCGAGCCTCTTCCTGTGTGGCCATGAACATGTCATTGGGCATATCTGAGCCTTAGCTTCCTCATCCTTAAAACAATATTTTAGAAAGTTGTTCAGGGGAATAAACTAAATCGATGCTAAATGGCAATGCATTATAAAACTTTTAAATTATTCTTTCAAAGGTCACTGTAACATTTTGAAATATTTTCTAAATTCTCTCAAAAATCAGTAAGTTATATATAAATTTGATTCATTCCTGAGGATAATGACCACTTTTATTCACCTTAGTATCTCTGGAAGATTATCACTAGTAATTCCTTAAACCTTATTGATAAAAAAATGTATGTTTTATTAAGTTCTTCATCTCTGTGAATTGACAATTTTTATATGTGGATATTTTATGTTTCTCTAATAACCAGAACATTTGCTTAGATATAATTTTTTTCTCAACAGTAGCATGGACTCATTTTATTTTTTTAAAAAAGGCCAGTTCTGATGTTTTTCCTAATATATTGGACATTTTAAATGTTAGTATATGATTTTTACTTGTGATAATTATGATTAATGATACCCACATCATGACAGACACAATGCAAAGCATTTTACATGTTAACACATTTAATACTCACGACAATTCGGTGAGGTAGCTAGTGTCCTCATTTTACTAATGAGAAAAGTAAGGCACCAAGTATGTGAGTAACATTCTCCAAAGTCATCCTTTAAGAGACAAGATGAGAATTTGACCCCAGGCATTCTGATTCCAGAACCGAGGTTCATTGTATTTAAGCCAAGCTACATTGCTTACTCTCCTGTATACTGCTCACAAGTATTCCCAGAATGTAACCTGTGGGCACCAGGATTCCCGGGAGACTGACTTGGGGATCTTTGATGCTAATAGCAGCAACGATTTAAGTGAAACTCTCTGACAGTCTTTAGAAGTACTTTCTAACCTGTATTTCAGTTTTTCTGACATACCTTCAACCACAGTTACATGAAAATCTGCTAGACCACATTTGTTTTCACATATTTGACAGAGTTATAAAAGGAAAAATAATAGCCCATTCAAGACAGTGGTTTACATATATATTTCCAGCCAAGATAAGCTGTCATTCCCTATCAGAGTGTAATCATGAAGAGTAAAATTGGCTTTTAAATTACCCCACAATTTTATAAAGACATTTGCATGTGCAGGTTATGTTTGCTGTATTTTACAAACTTGAGCTTGTAGATACTAGCGAATGATTATAAGTTCACATACGTTGTTATTACATCATCATGGAAATTCATACATTTGCTGAAACATATAATCAAAAATTGCACAGCACATTGAATTAGTTCGAGTCAGAAACTAGAAAATTTGGCATAATTTAGTTCACGTAGCTAATCCTCATGGTGAAGCTGCAGGAACAGGCCTGGAAGCTCAGTTCCCTCCTCCTTCCCCCACCAGGCACACACGTAGTGTTGACACAAATTATGTTGTAAACTCTTTAGGTTCCCACTTGTTTTCCTGTCATTGTATTATTATCCAGAGAAAAATAACGCTTTTTCTCACCTGAAGTGAGTTTCAAATGAAACTGAGGTTCAAGTTGTCACTGCACACGGAGAAACATTTTCTTGCACTTTTTAAACACAGAGGCATATGAGCCTTACATATGAATGGATTGATTTCAGGAAGTCATTTGAAAGAGGATTTTTAAATACCAGCGACAACTTTGTATAGGAGTAGGGTGACATTACTATTCCACTGCAAAAGGTGACTTATCTCATATTTCACACCATTTTTAATATTGATTCTATGGGATTATCCTTTCCCAATTTCCTCTTCAGATGCTAAAAACACAATCCTCTGTACCACTAATCTGAGGAGACTCTCTACCACAATATGCACAAAAACCACACTGTTTTCAATAGCTGTATGTGCTGTCAGGGCAATGATCAAAACTAGGAATATCCCTGGTTTAGGATAATCATGTAGATGTTGAGAAGTCATGTTTATATTTTCAAAATTATAAAGTCTTCAGCATTCCATAGCATTTTTTAAAGTGTCACATAGATCAGTAAATTGTGCATTGATGGTGCAGAACTGAACTTGACTGAAAACAGAAAATACTGACTGCAAAGTGTACACTGCTGAAACTGCTCACCCAAGTTGTATTTGATGAATTTGCTGTAATTTTCTGGTCATTAGCATTGCCATATCACCGGTAGCTGAGAAGTACAGTTCATATCCACCACTTTTTTCAAGAAGTCACAGTTATTAGATCTAGAAACCCCTTCTGATTCAGTCATTAGCATACAATGAAAGCTGCAATTCCACTCTTAATAACTATATTTGAAATGTTAAAGAAAGATAATGCATATTCTTTCTACAGGATGATCTTATTTTTATAAATGTGCTTCCTTTACAAATAATTACTCTTTAGTCAATATATCTCCATTTTACTCAGCTTGGAGTACTATAACAAAATACTACAGACTTAGTGGTTTAAATTGCAAGACACATTTATTGCTTACAGTTCTGGAAGTTGGGAAGTTCAAGATCAAGGTGCTGGCAGATTTGGTTGCTTGTGAAGGCCCTCATCCTGGCTTGAGTATGGTATCCTTCTCCCTCAGAGAGGTCTAGTCTTTCTCCCTCTTCTTGCAGAAACACAGATCACATCCTTGGGGTCCCACCCCCATGACCTCTACTCAACCTAATTACCTCCCAAAGATCTTTCAAATCACATTAGGATTTGAGACTTTAATACATGAATTTTGGGGAGACACGGTCTTTAACTGAAAAATAAGCATAGGTTTCACGCACATGTGTTTTAGCACTGTTTATTGGAATGCCTTGGCAAAGTCAGGCACTCTCTAATTTACCATGGTCCCTGTTGCTCCCTACTGTCTTGTGCCTTGCCAGATAGTATTAATGGTGTAATCTATCAAGCTTGTGTAGTTAAATTCATGATTCTCCGTTTACATGATTTAGCTTATAAACATTTATCAACATTCTGGTGTTAGAATACCATTATTCTCTCTTACAGGATGGAGAACTTAATACGGGGAAGGAGTCCCCCACAATATCAGAGAAGCCCTTGTAAAGAAGTTCGTGCAGCCCTTCGGAAGAGGCCTGAAGAGGAGTGTAAGTATATTTAATAGGATTAACTGTGCTCTAAGTAGATTTTGGTGAGTAGCACGGTGAAACGAAATGTTTTGTCAAATAATAGAATATTTGTTGACTGAGTTGATATTTTAGAAACAAATTACCACGTTGCCTAAATGTAAGTGCTTACTTAGAACATTGCTTTCTTAGGGATGCTCCTCTGATATTTCAAGATTCTCCACAATAATTGGGTTTTATGTTCAAATGAGGATGGAAAAGGCTGCACAGTCTTCCACATCTTTCTTGGATGTGTATCCCATGCATGTGAATGACTCTGAGAAGTCCTGAAGTAAAGAAACTTCTGGAATGCAGTTAAAGTCAACATTTTTCAATTTCCATTTAACCACAGTGCTTTTCTAACATTTATTTTTTTTTTTCAAACTGAGAAGCCTTTGAAAACCACTGTATTAGAAAAAGAATAAGCATCTGGGGGTAAATATAAATCCGTTAGTCACTAAACTAAAACACTTGATTTAATTGAATTTAGAAAAAAAGTTTTGAAAGATAGATATGCTGTATCCCACCATAAACTCATGTAGTTCATCATCAAAATATTAAATATTAAATATGAAATTGTAGAGGCTTTATTTAAATATTTATGGCCCATTGCATATAGTTACATGTTGCATACTGTTGGCATAATATCCACATTTGAAGTTTAATAAGATGACCCATGATACTTTTGAAATCTGTTCTGGATCAGCGGTTGTCAAAGTGTGGTCTTCAGACCAGCAGCAGCAGCAGCAACTGGGAACCTGTGAAAAATAGATTTTGAGGCTGCAGTGTACACCTACTGAATCAGAAACTCTCAGAGCAGGGTCCAGTAAGCTGTATTTTAAGAAGCCCTGTAGGAGAGTCTAATGTAAGCTCAAGTTTGAAAACTATTCGCCTAGGACAAAGGATTGACTTCTGATGCTATGTAAATCATCATCTATACACACGTCTAATGATGTTTGGTCTATTTCATAATCAAATTTTATTGTGCTCTAAAGTAAGGAGCATACATTAAAAGACCTAATATGTTCCTAATAAGGTACATGATGCAACCATTGCTTCTCTTCTACATTCTCATCAATTGGATGGTGGCAGTCAGAGCAAGTGTTGAAGCATCACCGTAAGTACTCAGCAGGACTGTTACTGAACGTGGAAAGACATACTGAAAAATGAGAAATCTATCAAATTTCAGTCTCTTCCAGAGAGGTCTTTCTTGTCCCTTTTTCGTATAATGAGCAACACTTGCCCTGTTATAGACCAGTGTTAATTCTCTCAGAAAAAAGCCACTGCATTTTTTAATAATGGAAACAGCATATTACTCTACGAAATAGTTAAAACTGTTTACTTTAGAGACACAGAAAAGAGTTTTTCCCCTAAAGTGACACAATGTGATCAGCTGCATGACCCTGAATATTATTTTTTCAAATCTGAGACTCCGTTTATTTACCTGAAAGAAATGCATGTAATGAAAAAGCCTACCTTAAAGGATTGTTTTAAGAATTAAGGGAAATATTTATATTAAGTACTTGGTACAGAGCCTGGGATGTAGCAAGTGGTGTCTTTTCTTTCTCTGCTAGTTATTTTGTTCTTATTTCAAGCTAAACATTTGTTGGAGAATAGTAAGGCATGTTTTTGAAGCAAAATCCATTATTTTTAGAAACAATAATTCATGACAAGGAAAGTTTGCAAAATGCCATGAAGCTGAAATTCTTTTTTTTTTTTTTAAAAAGTATTTGACTAACTACACAAATAGGCCGCATGAAGGTGAAGTTCGGGCTTCTAGCTAGCTCTCACTCCCTGGTAATGGACCAGGAGGTGTCCTTTGTGTGGCCATGTGCCCCCATGTCTTTCTCCATCCTTCCCTCGCCTAGCAGTGCCTAGGAACTGCCAATCCCTCCTTAGTGCGAATGCGACTGTTTTTCAAGGCCCACTTGTGAGTGAGACTGTGTGGTGTTCACTTCTTTGTTTCTGTGAAAGCTCACTTGGTCCGATGGTCCCCAGATTTTGATGTGAAGTCCATGATTTTGCTCTTCTTTGTGACTGCATAACACTCCTTCGTGTACACATGCTGCAATTTCTTTTTCCAGTCCTATTTTGGTGGGTGATAGGGTTGGTTCCATGCCTTTGTGATTGTAAATAGTGCTGCTGTAAACACGCATGTGCAGGTGTCTTTTTTGCAAAATGATTTATGCTCCTCCAGATATATTCTCAGGGGAGGGATTGTCCTGGAACATATGGAAGGCCAGCTCTTAGTTCTTTTAGATGAATTCTTGCAGTGATATTCATAGTAGTTCATGTTAGATGGGAATTTGTCTAACACAATGGCATCATTATTCCTCTATGATTCTTCAATTCAGCATGGGATCTTCACCAAGACTTTCTTGGTCAACTCCCATAGAAAGCTGCCAGCCTCCTTGGAAAACCATCATAGAAAGGCAAATGACAGTGGCTTCTCTGAATTAAGAATTAAAAGGAAAAGGGAACTTGGCTCAGATTGCAGGATCCTCCAGAGTAAGGAGAGCACTTGGACATTTGGAGATGTTGCAAACAGAAAGATTTTGCTAAGTAGCATATTGTGTACCATTTGCTTTTATAGCCCTTCATATTCTCTTACAGTATTTTCTATTTTAGGATCAGCAGAAGTCAACAGATATTGCTTTCAGTTAATTATTCAATTTAAATCACATCTAGCCATGCTGCTTCTGTATAGTCAAGCAAAGTTTCAGTAAAAATAAATTGATCCTTATAGATGACTGACTTTTAAACATGCTTAATCTATTCCCCATTAGAAAACAAAATAAAAACTTGGTCCTCAAAGCCATAGACCTATTCAGCTACAGCTCTACACCCATGTTTTATTCCCAGGTAAATCTCCCAGAAGAGTCATTTATACTTGCTCCATTTACTTACCTCCCACTCATTCCTCCAAACCAGCCCGATCTGGCTCCTACCCACTCATGCCACTGGAACAGATTTTATTCAGATCACCAGTAATCTCTATGTTGCTGTAATAGTTTTCTATTGCTATGTACACATGTTCACAAACTTAGTATCTTAAAACAACACTCGTTTATTATCTCACAGTTTCTGGGAGTCAGGAATCCAGGCATTGAATCCAGACATGAGCTCCCTGTTTCAGGTCTCTGCAAGTTAAAGTCTCATCAGAAGCTCAATGGGGGAAATAATTCACTTCCAAACTCACTTAGGCTGTTGGCAGAATTTGTTTCCTTGTGGTGATATCACCAACAGTCTCCATTTGCTTGCAGCTAGCTGGAGGCACCTTTGCATTCTAGAGGCCTTCTGAAATTCCTCAAGACATGGACATCCTAAATTTGACTGCTTACTCAACTGCTTACTCAAGGAGAGACCCCTTTGTCTCTTTTAAGTCCTTTCATCTGATTAAGCCAGGCGCGTCCACGATAATCTCAACTTTGACTAACTCAGGATTTAGGGTTATGACTAGACCATCATCTTCGTCGTATTATATTGACTAGAAGAAAGTCACAGGCACAACTTGCATCCAAGGATAGGGAATTATACATTGTATAATTTCCTCCCCTTGCACCCTCAGGGTGCAATGATGGTTCTGCAGCCACCTTAGAATTCTGCCTACCATTTGCCAAGTCCATAAAACTTTTTTTCCAGAGCTTTTTTTCCTTGGCTTCTTACCCGAAATCAGTACTGCTGGTCATTTCCTCCTCTTGAAAACTGCTGTGGTCTAAATGTTTGTATTCCTCCAAAGTTTACATGTTTTTAAAAATTATTCAACAATGTGATGATATTACGAGGTAAGCCTTTGGGAGGAAATCTATGACAAAATAAATCTGCCAGCACATTGATCTTGGACTTCCCAGCTTCCAGAGTTGTGATAAATAAATTTTTGTTGTGTAGAAGCTACCTAGTTTATAGCATTTTGCATAGCAGCCTGAATGGACTCAGACAGAAATCCTCTAATGCCTTGGCTACCATAATACAGTACTTTCTCAGTTTTTTCGCAATGTGTCTGGTTACCGTGAACCTTCTCCTTCCCACCATTACATACTATTAATAGAACTTCAGAAAGGAGTTTGAAGTCTTTTTTCCAAATACACTGTCTCTACAAACAGTTTAGTTGTTCTTACAATCAGATGACTTACAGACTGATACCTTCAGCTCAGCTCTCTCTCTTTCGATCATCATGTGTACTTGATCCATTCTTCTGAATGTCTCAACAATGCCTCCTATTCAACAATTCCAAAACCAAATCCATAATCTTTCATTAAAACCTGAGCTTCTTCCAGTGCTTTCTATCTAAATGCTAGGCGCTGTTAACCATGCAGGCCCAAACAAACCCAGGATCATCTTTGACACCTTTCTTCTAGCCACTCAATTTCAAGGCCTCTCAATTTTGCCTCCTAAATATGTTTTGGATTTATTCACAAGTCACCTCTGCAAAGGTTCCAAGATTCTACGATATCCTTCCATGAGTGGCTTTCCTACCCACAGTTCTGGAACTTTTTATTTTAAAATGTCTTTCTATTACTCATTCAAGAATTACTTAATGTAGTTTATAAAAACTTACAGAGTCTAGTCTCATCTCACACTCTATTCTTTTTCCCTCTCTGCTCCAACCACACCAGCTTCCTTATAACCATTGATCATATTCAGTGATAGGTGAACAAAATGTGTATTTTAAATGATACAGGATCAGAAAAAAAATGCTCTGGAAAGGAAGAGTATGATTTCAGAAAATAATAAATGAAGAAACTAAAAGAAAAATTTAGAACATTTAAAATTTTTAATAATCACAAGAAGATAATTACTTTAACAAATAGCTGCAAGCTAAACAATATAGAAAAACAAGAATTAAAGAAAGAAAGAAAAATGAATATTGATAAGAAAGGAAATTATAAAATACCTAAAGAAAAAGAGTGGAAGTAAAATCTTTACTGGTGTTAATAAAAGAAGAATGTACATTGTAAAAATATTAGATATTAGAAATTTGAAGAAAAAATACTAGAAACATTTCATGAATACAAAGAAAAGATGACTAAAGAATAAATAATGAAGGGAAATAATGACGTATGTGGAGAAATAGAGAATGAAAATGCAACCTGAGAATCATGTTTTCCTAAGGAAAAATCAGGTCAATTCAAAGAAAAAATAATTAAAGATGTAATTGTATGCTTTAAAAAAAATTATTAAAACATCTGACTACATATTTAAGTGCCTTCTGGTATACCATACAAAAATAAGTTAAGTAAGATCCAAACTGAGGTACACCCAGACAAATATTCTGGACTTACATTGTCATCTCTTTGAGAAGCAAGAACTCTTATTTGTTATTATATCAACAATGCATAGCTTATTACCTGGCACTCAGGAGGTGCTTAATAAATATTTTAGGATAAATGGAAAAATGGGTAAATAAGTTAATTACTCAAATTTGAAACTGAATACATAGCACAAGAATCTGCTAGAAAAAGAAAGAGATGGGTTGGGGAAAAAAGAAAAAGAAAGAGAAAGGAAGGAAAAACGTAAGAGAGAGAAAAAGAAGAAAGGTCAAACTTCCAGTTCTAGAACAGAGGGCATAGACTCATCTTTCCCTGCTCCCTTCAAAACTTAACTAAGCACTCTGAAAATTATTCAACAGACCATGATAAAAGGACTCTGGAAACTTGAAGGTAGGTAGGTAGACTGGCTGGGACATCAGGATTTGAGGAAAGTAGACTGGCTGGGACATCAGGATTTGAGGAAAGACATGGTATGTTCCTTGAGTATGCTTTTTATCTCCAGTATATATCTAAAGTAGACACCAGAGAAGCCTGTAACTTGGTATTGTCAGGAGACGAAAAGAAAAAAAAAAGGCAAAAAAACATTTCGTCCAAAGTACTAGAAGAGAGGAAGAACAACAGAGACTTTTTGCAAGCCCTGAACTCTATTTTGTAATCCTGATTGATAGGCAGCTCAATTCTCCTGCAACTGCAGAACAGCAAGGCCCAAGGTCATCCCAGCCCTACTCTCCCTGAGGGGCAGACTTACCCAGGAACATTAGGGATATCAGAGAAGTAGTTTCAGCCCTGGCAAGTACCACCAGCAGAGTTTAAGCCGAAGTCGCAGCAGTGTCAAAAGAACAAAGTAGATGAGACTAGCATTAATATTATAAGAGATAAGAAAACTGTCACTAGAACTAAAGCTCACAAAGTACTCTAGAACCTATAATCTATACCTAAACAGGTGAATGCTTACTAAAATAAAAGATTTCAGTAGACTAAACATCTCCTAACATAATAAACCAAAATATTCAAAATGCAATTGAACATCACTCATCATACCATGAACTAGAACAGCCAAAATCTAAATGAGAAAAGACAATCCACTGACCCCAATAACAAAACTAATTAGATGTTGACGTTATCTAAGAAGGAAATTGAAGCATTCACCATAAAAATTCTTGAAGAGACAATCACATTACCTCTTGAGACAAGTGAAGAAAAACAGAAGAATCTCAGCAAAAGGAAAAAATAGAAGTTATAAAATGAGCCAAATGGAAATTATGTAACTGAAATGCATAATTACCAAAATAAAATTTCACTGAATGGACTCAATAGTAGAGTGAAAAGTGACAGAAAATAAATTAAGTGAACACAAGGATGAATAAAATTTCCTCAATCAAACAGCAAAAGGAATGTAGGCTAAACAAAAATGAACAAAGTCTTAGGGACTTGTGGAAAAATAAAACAAAATATCTGCTATTTGTATCATCAAAGTCCCAAGAAATGAAAAGGAGCATGAGACTGAGAAAAGTATGTATTTGAAGATGCAATGGTTGCAAACTCCCCCAAATTAGTAAAAGACATAAATCTAGATATTCAAGATGCAAAGTGAACTCCAAGGAAGATCCGCCTTCCAAAATTCAAACCAAGACATTTCATCATTAAGTTCTGGAGAACTAAAGACTAAAAAAATTCTTATACACTTCCAGATAGAAATAGCACATCACATATCAAGGCATGTCAATTAAAAATGGCAGTATATTTTTCATCTGAAACTATAGAGGCCAGAAGGAAATGACACAACATTTTTCAAGTATTATAAGAACTGCCAATTTTAAATCCTCTATCCAACTAAACCACTCTTCAACAAAGAAGGAGAAATAAAGTCATTTTAAGATGAAGGAAAATTGAGAGAATTTGTTGCTAGCAAACATTCCCCAAAAGAATGGCTAAACAAAACTCTCCAAACATAGTGAAAATGATTTACAGAAGAAGACTTGTACCTTCAGGAAGAAGAACAACAGCACAGATAAGAATAGAAGTAAGAAGCATAATATACTTCACCTCATTTTTTCATGGTTGAATAAAAAACTGTGCCACTATCTGGTATGGTGCATAATATCTAGAGAGGAAATAATTGAGACAATTAATACTTTTAAAGCTGAGAGAGCAAGGGACCCTAAATGGAAATAACTTTTTCTATTTCACTTGAAGTTGTATAACATTGTATACAGTAGACTGTAATTAATTGTGTAAGTATATCTGTAATACTTAGAGCAACCACTAAGAAAACTATACAAATTAATATACTCAGCAACATTATACATAAAGAAAAATTGAACTAAGAAAATGCAAGTAACTTGTAGGAAGGCAAGGAAAAACAAACAGAAGAGTAAGAAACCAAGAGAACAGAATAAAACAAATAATAAAATGGCAGACTTAAGTCCTTATATACCAATAACTACATTAAGTATAAATGATGTGAATACTGTAGCTAAACGACAGAGATTATAAGATTCTATAATTACATATTGCCTAGAAAAAGTTATCTTTAGATGCAAAGGCACAAAATGATTACATATAAAAGGATGGGGAAATATATACCATGCTACATTATTTAAATGAAAGCTAAACTGGCTATATTAATACCAAGAAAAAATGTAAGTCCAAAGCAAAACATATTACAAGGAATAAAGAAGGTCATTTCAAAATGATAAAGGGAATAATTCATCAAGAAGACATAATAATCCTAAAAGTGTATGTCCTCAATTTATTTTTATAAATTTGTATTTTCTTAAACTTTGTTTTATTAGTTTTGCTATGGTTCCTTTTTAATTATTTAGTTTTTATTCGGTTCAACTTAGTTTTCAAGAGTTAAGAAATCTGGGTAGTGCAATTGTGGTCTGCTTTTTAAAAAAAACTATTATTTTTATAGAAAGAAACACTGATGAAAGTGTAGTTTTACCTCAGATTAATCTAAGTCAACATTATGGATAAAAAAAATACACAGTGCCTGTTTACTGCATTTCTTTTTCTTGACTTTCTTTTTTCATCCTCCTCCTTCTTCTCCTTTTTTTTGTTTTTTGAGTTGGGGTCTTGCCCTGTCACTCAGGCTGAAATGCAGTGGCATGATCATGGCTCATTGCAGCCCCAACTTCCTGGGCTTAGATGATTTTTCTGCCTGAGCTTTCTGAGGAGTAGCTAGGACTACAGACATGCCCCACTATGCTTGGCAAATTTTTAAAAATATTTTTGTAGAGATAAAGTCTTACTATGTTGCCCAGTCTAATCTCAAACTAGGCTTAAGCAATCCTCCCACCTCTGCCCTTCAAAGTGTGGGGATTGTAGGCATGAGCCATACTGCTTTTGAATAATAACAAAAATGCCTTGAAACGTTTTCATGCCTTTTTTTTTTTTTTTTACCTTCAAGCGTAAACTATTCAAAGAACCCCCATAAGGTATCACATGAAAAGGCCAACCCCGAGAAACATAGCAATTCACCTCCATAAAGTAAGCATGAAAGAAAAAATCCCAAAGGCAGCAGGAGGGAAAGGTCAGATTACTTACTGGAGAAAACCCATCAAAATTATGCCAGACTTATCTACAGAGACACTACAGGCCAGAAGGGAGTGAAGTCCAATTTCAACATTCTTAAAGATAAACAATTCTAGTCAGGAATTTCCTACCTCACCAAGCTAAACTTCATCAGAGACAGAGAATTAAAGTACTTCACAGACATCCAATTCCTAAGAGAATATGCTGCCTCCAGACCAGCCCTTCAGAAGATGCTTAAAAAGATCTTGAACATAGGGGGAAAAAAAAAAAAGAGCTGTCATTCTCATCACAAAAGTACAGACAAATGCTGAGTTAACAGAGCATACACAGACCACCCATGAAAATGAAAACACACACATATATTAACACAAAAGTTAAAAGGAAAAACAACTCTGTAAGAGTTCCATGGCAGGGATAAACTCTCACATTCAAAAATCAACCTGAACATGAATGGACTAAATGTACCACTGAAAAGACATAGAGTGGCAAACTGGGTAAAAAGCAAACAAACAAAAAAAGGTACAATCCAACAATCTGCTTCCTCCAGGAAACTCATGTCACTGCAAAGGACACCCATAGACACAAGGTTGAAGGCTGGAAAATGACTTTTTATATGAACAGAAAACAGAAGAAAGCAGGAGTAGTTATTCTAATTAGACAAAGCAGCCTTCAAGCCACCAAAAGTTAAAAAGGACACTACATAATCATAAATGGCTCAATCCAGTAGCAAAGAATAGTCCTAAACATATATGCACCTAACACAGGAGCACCAAGTTTTATAAAAAAACTACTAAGTAAACTAAGAGAGGACATTGACTCTCACATAATCATAGTTGGAGACCTAAATACTCCACTAACAGCGTTAGACAGATCATCGAGGCAAAAAAATCAATAAGGAGATCCAGGCCCTCAACTTGATGCTAGATCAAATGGACTTTAAAATAGACACCTACAGAAAAGTTCACCCAACATCTACAGAATGTATATTCTACTCATTAGCACATGGAACATACCCCCAAATTAATCACATTCTCAGACATAAATCAAGTATACATAAATTCCAAAAGATTGAAATACTACCATGTGTTTTCTCAGATAACAGTGGAATAAATAAATATCACCACCAACATTATCCCTACAAAACACAAAGACATGGACACTAAACAACATGCTGCTGAATGACTTCTGGGTCCAAATGGAAATCCAGACAGAAATAAAAAGATTCCTGGAAACAAATGAAAACAAAGACACAACTTAGAATCTCTGGGATGCCATGAAGTCAGCATTAAGAGGAAAATTCATAGCATTGTAAACACATCTAGAAAAAAGAAAGATCACAAGTAAACAGACTAATATCATACCTAAGGGAGCTGAAGAGACAAGATCATCCAAATCTTAACTTTAGCATATGAATCTAGATGATTAATGAAAAATCAGAGATACAGGTCATAGAAGACAAAAATATCTTGGAAAAAAATCAGCAAGACAAAAAGCTGATTATTTAAAAGGATAAATAAGAATGATGGAGCCCTGGCCAGACTGATTAGAAAGAGAGAGAGAGAGAAAGTTCAAATAAACACAATTAGAAATGCAAAAGATGAAGTCACAACTGACCCAGAAGAAATTCAAAAGATTATCAGAGATTACTATGAATACCTGTATGCAAATAAACTTGAAAACCTAAAGGAAATAGAGGACTTAATGACATCATACAACCTCCCATAATTGAAACATGAATAATTGAAATTCTAAACAGACAAATAACAATGCAGGACATGGATTCAGTTATAAGAAATCCCCACCAAAAACAGCCCCAGATCTGATGACTTCACAGCTGAATTCTATAAGACATACAAGGAAGCTGATGCCAATTTTATCGAAAGTATTCCAGGCAATCAAGAAAGATGAAATTCCCCCCAAATCATTTTATGAAGATGACATCACACTGATACTCAAACCTGACAAAGATATAGCAAGGAAAGAAAATTACAGACCAATCTCCTTGATGAACATAGATGCAACAATTCTCAACAAGATTCTCACATATAGAATTCAATAACACATCTCAAGAATCATCCACAATGAACAAGTGGGCTTCATTTTTGGGATACAGAGCTGGTTCAAAATTTGCAAGACCATAAACCTACAATAACAGATGTAAGACACAGAACCACATGATTATATCATTAGATGCAGAAAAAAGTACTTCACAAAATCTAGCATCCATTCCTAATAAAAACCCTTGAAAACCTAGACATAGAAAGAACATTCCTCAAAACAGTAGGAGCTATCTATGATAAACCCATAGCCAACATTTTGCTCAGTGGGCAGAAGTTGAGAACATCCCTTCTGAGAACGGGAACAAGACAAGGATGCCAACTCTCACCCTTCCTGTTCAAATTAATGCTGGAAGTCCTAGCCCGAGCAATCAGGCAAGATAATGAAATTAGAAGTATCCAAATAGGAAAAGAGGAAGTTAAGCTATTCCTCTTGTGAATGATATGATGCTATACATTGAAAATCCAAGGGAGTCCCTCAAAAGCTTTCTTGCACTGATAAAAAACTTTGGTTAAGTTTCAGAGTACAGAATCAATGTGCAAAAGACAATTGCATTTCTATACATCAGTGATAAGCAGGTAGAAAACCAAATAAAAAGCACAATCCCATTCACAATAGCCACAAGAAAATGAACTACCTTGGCATCTACCTAACCAGAGAAGTAAAAGGCATTTACAATGAAAACTACAAAACACTGATCAAAGAAAGCAAAGATGTCACAAATAAAAGGAAAAACATTCCTTGAACATGGGTCGCAAGAATCAATATTGTCAAGATGTCCACCCTACCCAAGGAAATCTACAGATTCAAATGTAACACCCATCAAATTACATACATCATTCTTTTCAGACCTGAAAATGACAATATATAAATTCATATGGAAACAGAAAAGCCAAAACAACTGTCAGAAAAAGGAACACAGCAGGAGGTATCAAACTTCCAGGCTTTAAACTTTACTTCAAGGCTACAATAACTCAAACAGCCTGGTATTGGTATAAGATTAGACACACAGACCAGTGGAACAGTGTAGACATTCCAGAAGCAAAAACATGGTCTCACAACCAACTCATCTTCAACAACGCCACCAATAATTCTATACCTTGAAAAATCCAAGAGAATCTGTCAAAAACCTTTCACTGATAAAGGACTTTGGCATAGTCTCAGGGTATGAAATCAACATGGAAAAGACAGTTGCATTCTTATACACCAACAGCACACAGGCAGAGAACCAAATAAAAAGCACAATCCCATTCATAATAGCAACCAAAAAAAAAAAAAAAAAAAATACCACAACATCTTCCTTTTGGTTTTTTTCTTTTTTTAAAAAAAAATATTTTATTTTAAAGACTTAGGGTACAATTCAGGATTACATATACAAATGGTCATTGTACAGGTAATGTTTGGGCCTCAATTTGGCCCCCGCTTCACCTGGTTTGAGATCAAGTACCCTTATTGATGAAGTACGCCCAAACTCCTCAGCAATTTCCCACTACTGCCAATCCCTTTCTTGTAGTATTATGATAGTTGTTTGGGGTCCACTTATAAGTAAGAACATGTGGTACAGTTCTTTGTTTCTGTGATAGATCACTGAGTATTACAGACTCTAAATCAATCCAAGTTGCTGTGAAGTTCATAATTTTTGTCCTTTATGGCTGCATAATAGTCCTTTGTGTATATGTACCGCTTTTTTAAAAATCCAGTCTACTTTTGATGGACAACATCATTGGTTCCATGTTTTTGCTATTGTGAATAGTGCTGCAATAAATATGCATGCACAGGTATCTTTTTTATAGAATGATTTGTGTTCCTCCAGGTATGTTCCTGGAAGGGAGATTGCTGGGTCATGTGAGAGGTTATTTTTAGATCTTTTAGGAATCACCACACTATTTTCCACAGAGGTTGTACTAGTTTACACTCCCACCAACATGTAGAAGTGTTCCCTTTACCCCTCCTCTCCAGCATCTGTGTTTTTTTTTTGAGTTATTGATGATGACCATCCTGACAGGAGTTAGGTGATATCTCAGTGTGATTTTAATTTGCATTTCTTTCATTTTTCTTTAATTTGATTAGTGAGACTCAGCATCTTTTCATGTATCTGTTAGCTGCACGTATGTCTTCTTTTGAGAAGTGTCTGTTCATATCTTTTGCCCACTCTGTAATGGGACTGTTCATTTTTTTTCTTTTCAGCATGTTTTAGTTCCTTATAGATCCTAGATGTTAGGCCTTTGCCAGACTACGATTGGCAAATATTTTCCCCAGTCTGTTGGCTGTCTCCCTGCTCTCTTGATGGTTTCTCTGGCTTTGCAGAAGCTTATCAGTTTGATGAGGTTCCACGTGTCTATCTTAGCTCTTATGGCATGGGCACTTGGGGTTTTGACCAGGAATTGGTTGCCAGTTCCAATTTCCATCAGGGTATCTCCTGCATTTTCTAAGATTCTTGTAGTTTGAGGTTTTATGTTTAGGTCTTTGATCCATTTAGAGTTTATTTTTGTGTATGATATGTAGGGGTCATATTATCTTCTGCATGTGGTCGGTCAGTTTTCCCAACACCATTTACTGAATAAGTTCTCTTCTACCCAATGTTTGTTTGTGGAGGCTTTGTTGAAGATGAGTTGGTTGAGAAATTGAGACTTTGCTTCCAGAATCTCTGTCTTGTTCCATTGGTCTAAATGCCTGTAGCAGGCTGACTTGATTATTGTAGCCTTATAATAAAGTTTAAAGTCTGGAAGTGTGAAACCTCCCACTTTGTTTCTTTTGCTGACGGTTGTTTTGACTATTCATGACCATTTATGTTTCCATATGAATTTCTGTATTGTTGTTTCCAGGTCTTAAGAAGAATGATGCTGGTAATTTAATGAGTATTGTGCTAAATTTGTAGATCACCTTGAATAGGATAGATGTAGTACCAATGTTGATTCTTCCAATCCATGAACATGGAATATTTTTCCATTTGTTTGTATCATCTTTGATTTGTTTGTATCATTGTCTTTCCAACGGAAATTGGAACTGGCAAACAATTCCGGATCAAAACCCCAAGTGCCCATGCCATAAGAGATAAGATAAACAAGTAGGACACCTAATCAAACTGAAAAGCTTCTGCAAAGCAAAAGAAACAATCAAGAAAGCAGGGAGACCTGTGCATGTTTGTTGCAGCACTATTCACAATTCAAAAAACAGCAGATGCTGGGAAAGACAAGGGGAAAAAGGAACACTTTTTCTCTGTAGGTGGGAGTGAAAACTAGTACAAACTCTTTTAAAGACAGTGTGGCAATTCTTAAAAGATATAAAAATCGACCTTTCATATGACCTAGCAACCCCCCTTCTGGGAATATACCCGAAGGAACTCAAATCACTCTATGAAAAAGATACCTGCACTCTCATTTTTATTGCAGCACTATTCACAATAGCAAAAACATGGAACTGACCATGCTGTCCATAGAAAGTGGCCTGGATGAATAAGTGTAATACATATACATGATCGAATATTATGCAGCAATATAGAAGAACAAAATTATGAACTTTGCAGCAACTCAGATGGATTTAGAGTCTCTAATACTGAGTGATCTTTCACAGTAACAAAGAACTGAGTACCACATGTTCTCACTTCTAAACAGACCGTGAACAATTATTATAAGACTACAAGAAATGGATTGGCAGTAGTGGGAAACTGCCAGGGGAGGGACAGGGGGCATACTTCGTCAGTAAGTGAACCTCATCTCAATCCAGGCAAAGTGGGGACCAAAGCTAGTTCTAAACTTTACCTGTACAATGACTATTTGTATACTTAATCCTGAACTGTACGCCACATCTCTAAAATTAAATAAAATAAGATAAAATAAAATAAAAAGAAATCAAAATAACAATCACTGGGGAAAGGAGACCATATTTAGCAAATGGTGCTGAGAAAACTGGCAAACCCCATGCCAAAGTTGAAACGGGACCCTTACCTATTGCCATATACAAAAACAAACTCTACATGGATCAAAGACCTAAATATACAACCAAACTGTGAGAATCATAGAAGAAAACATAGTAAACACCCTTATGCACATTGGAGTAGGCAACAAATTATTGACCAGTTCCCCAAAAGCAAATCCCATAAAAGTTT
This sequence comes from Carlito syrichta, assembly GCF_000164805.1. Classification (NCBI taxonomy): domain Eukaryota; kingdom Metazoa; phylum Chordata; class Mammalia; order Primates; family Tarsiidae; genus Carlito; species Carlito syrichta. The sequence continues at coordinate 375,894 of NW_007246691.1, read as the reverse complement.
CAACAGATAAGAGAAATCTCGTCAAAATAAACTATTAGGAGGATAAAGAGACAACACACAGAATGTACAAAATGTTTGCAAGTTATGCATCTGATAAAGGCCTAACATCCACAATCTACAAGGATCTACAAGGAGCTCAAACAAAGTGAAAAGAAAAAAAACAAGCAACCCCATTAAAAAGTGGGCAAAGACTATGAACAGATACTTCTCAAAAGAAGACATAAAAGCAACCAACAGACACATGAAAAAATACTCAGCTAATCATCAGTAAAATGCAAATCAAAGTTGCAATAACTCCTAACTCCAGTAAGGATGGCTCTCATTAAGTCAAAACAACAGATGTTGGCACGGTATAAAGAAAAGGGAACGCTTCCACACTGTTTGTGGGAGTGCAAGCTAGTCCAACCGTTATGAAAAGCAGTGTGGCAAGTCCTAAAAGAACTAAAAATTGACCTTCCATTTGCTCTAACAATCCCTCTTCTGGAAATATACTGGAGGAGCATGAATCATTCTACCATCTGCACACACATGTTTAGTGCTTCACTATTCACAAATAGGAAAAACATGGAACCAACCCTCCTGCCCATCAAAAGTAGACTGAATAAAAAAATGTGGTACATATACACAATGGAGTATTTCACAGCCATAACAAAGAACAAAATCTTGGACTTTGCAGCAAATTGGAGAGAGCTGGAAACCATCATACTAATTGAACTACCACAGAAACAAAGATCTGAATACCAACCACATATTCTCACACTGACGTGGACCCTGAATGGTAGTCACATGAGCACAATGGAGGAATTAGCAGTCGCTAAACACATATGACATGTATGTGTAGCTCCACAAATTACAAATTAATACATGTGCTGCCATTTCAGAGACACTGAAGTAAACATTCCCACCCAGCTCTGCTCATCTCCTGAGTGAGGTGCACCCATTCCAGTCTTCCCTACTCATCAGGGCTTAGATTCTTCATTAAAGGTGACTATTTCTTAAGTTCTATAACAAAACCTAGAGAAGAAAGTATAGGATTTTAGAACACAGGGGCTGAAGAGAAACAAGCAGTCAGTGAGTACTTGTTCTCTGTAATAGGAAGCTAGAAAGTCTTATTAAATATGCTTTCTGTTACTATATTGGATTGTGGTTAAAACAGTGTTATAGCAATAAATTAAAAACTGAAGTTGTGCTCAGTTGAATTTTACCTGAACATTCAAAATTAATGAATTCAATTGACTGCTTATTTTAGCATAAGTGAAAACAAGATTAAAGGGAGATTACATCAAATCAGATTTACAGCCTGAATGTTCTTGGACCTTTAGAAAAGTAAAATTGAGCTAGTGCAAATTTGGTGTCAAGTTGAAGGATATCATTCAAGGTGAGAATAAAAATTCCAGCAAAGAACTTACCAAAAGTGCGTCTTAATCTCTTCTCTGGTAGGTAACTCTGGTCCAGCTTCCCTAGTTACTTTTGCAGCCAAACTCCTCCTGAGATGCTTCATAGGATACAATTTTTAAAAAGATCCATGGACACTTATTTTCTAGCACCTCCAGCCAAGCAAATCACTCACTTGTATTATCTTTGAGGAGTAACTCCAATCAAGCTGTAAAACCTTCAACATAAAAGTATTTCCAGATCGCTGCCCTCAGTAACTGGAAGGAATCGAGAGATCTTTGGATGCCCAGAAAAAAGTAGGAAAAAGTCAGAAATGATATTTAGGTGAGGGGTTTGAAAAGCATGTTTCAACCACTATCTGTTTTTGCTGAGGATTAGTTTTGTTGCCTGATAAAGAACATTGCCAAATAAAATGCCAGCTCTTTCCATGTCCTTCCTCTTGTTTTGCTCATAGCCACCTTGTTTTTCATCTCTCCTTTATGAAAGCTTCCCTGATGCCTGTTCTGCTCTCTTTCTCCTATCTGTTCCTGAAACACTTCTAAGAGATTTTTAAGGTAGCACTTATCTATTTTATCCCGCATGTCTGTTTCTTCCCCATTGGTTGTTAAATTACTAAAGGCTGATAGACACATCTTATTAATCTGTTTATCACCAGCATTAAGCACAACATTAGGAAATAGTCATCATTCTAATAAAAGCGTACAAAATCAAAAGGAGTGCATTGTCAAAAATACAGTTTGGGCCAGGCACGGTGGCTCAAGTCTTTAATCCCAGCACTTTGGGAGGCTGAGGTGAGAGGATTGCCTGAGCCCACAGATTCAAGAACAGCCTGGGTGACTTTTCAAGACCTCATCCCTACAATAAATAAAAAAACAGCCAGGCATGGTAGTGTACACCTGTAGTTCCGGCCACTTGGAAGGCTGAGGCGGAAGGATCACCCGAGTCTGGCAGGTCAACACTAGGGTGACTGTGATTGTGCCACTGCACTCCAGACTGGGTGACGGAGTGGGACTTCACCTCAAAAAAAAAAAAAAAAAGATATAATTTGGTTCATGGGTTCATGCCACAATAAATGTAGTTAAAAATACCTTGGAACTTAAGGATATCCAGTAGCAATAGTTAACTCCGACATTCATAGACAGTTTTGAAACCAATTGAGGTATTGACAGGGTATCCAGCAGTTAGAGATGAAGCATTGGCTTTATTGTTTATGAAGGCTAGATTGGAGGGCAGAGTTGAGATGTTTGGCAACAATGAGGTTCTTCATAGTATACTCTAGATATGGGTATACTTATCCACCTAAACATAGCAGTACAGAGAAACCACAGACTTCTTCTGGGGAATGTATCCTTTCAAACACACAGCACTGAGAGGCAGATCAACATAGTGTATCTTTTCCAAAGCAGCTCCATTCCAAAGAAGGATGGAGAAAAGAACTGGATTATATATGCCTAGCTCTCCTCTAAAATTTACTAAGCCACTTCGCTCCCTAATAGGAGTTAGAAAATAGATTAAAACGTCGAGTGTTGAGGAAATCCCTCCACACAGAAAGCAGATGAATGCATACTTAGCAACTCCACTTTTAACATTCTCTAGAATTTTTCTCTTTTGCCGTTGGGCTTGAGCATTAAGCTCTTAGACAACTGGGGCGGGGAGCTGGGATTCATTAGGGCAGTCCCTATTCAGATATCAGTCTTTACTTTTTAATGAGTTCTTCTGGGATCATTAGGGACAGAGAGGAATAGTGTAGACTTAATTTCAAGACCACTGTGAACCAAAGTCTTGATGCTTTATTTCATACTTTGCTGACAACTCAAATTATGTCCTACGTGGCTGTGAAAGTTTCTGCAGTAAGGTCAAGTTATATTCATTTATTCAACAAATACTGACTTAATCTCTGCTGTGTCCCTCTCCCTCTTCTGAGTTCTTATGATACATAGTGTGATAGTTAGTTTTATACATCATCTTGACTGGGTCACGGATGTCTGGATATCTGGCTAGACATTATTTCTGGGTATGCCTATGAGGCTGTTTCCAGGAGAGATTAGCAATTTGATTGGTGGGTGGAGTAAAGTAAATGGCCCTCACCAGTGTGGGTGGGTATCATCCAATTTATGAGGACCTGAATAGGAAAAAAAAATGTGGAGAAAGGTTCAATTAACTGCCTGACTGCCTGAGCAGGGACATCAGTCTTCTCTGTCCTTGGTGTTCCTGGTTTTCGGCCCTGCAGACATAGGCTGGAGTCTACACCATTAGCTCTCGGCTTTTATGTCTTTAAGTTATACCAGGGGCTTTTCTGGATCTCCAGCTTATAGACAGCAGATTGTGGAATTTCCCAGCCTCTATAATTTTGTAAGCCAATTCCTGATAATAAATCTCATTTTATGTATATTCTATTAGTTTTGTTTCTCTGGAGAGCCCTGACCCATACACAGTGAATAAAAATTTAAAAGGCCGAGGTAGAAGGATCGCTGGAGCCCAGCAGGTCGAGGCTGTGGTGGCCAGCAGCGGCCACTGCACTCCAGTCTGGGTGACAGAGTGAGACTCCCACTCAAAAAAAAAAAAAAGAAAAGTGAACATCGTTTTCAACAGTTATGTGGTTACTGGGAAAAGCCTAATTAAACAAAACACATAAGTTGTAATACATTAGAAGGTGATTCACATAATGGAAAATGGAACAAAGTTACAGGATTTAAAAGTCAGGGTAATTCCAAGTCGGGAGAACAGAATAGGCCTTGTGCAGCAGGAGACATGTGAACAAGCAGGCAAAAGAGTGACTCCGCCAGCCTCCTAATCACCTGGCATCCATCATTTGTGCATGCGAACTCAGCTGGGGCAACTCTGCCATCCTGAGGAGAATTTGGCTTGATGCATTTATGAAATATGGAGGAACAGTCACCTTGGCATACTGTCTTCTCTCTCAGAGGCTGTGAAGACACTTTCGCATTTTTCCAAAGGTCAGAAGCTTGGCAGTGGTCTACACCCAAGTCATCAGAGCTTGTTTGCGGTGCCTTTCTTTCCCATGCCTGATTTTCAGATCTTTAGTGTTTGTCTTTCCCCCTTGAACATCAAGGACAGCTTGCACATGAGTCTGTCTGATAGCATGGTTTCTACTAGATCTGCTGAGGAGGGGTCTTCCATCTTGGAGCCCTAGTGACTGTGGCTGTGTGTTGTGGAACTGCTCAGGTTTGCCCAACTTCTGGCATTTTTGTCTGTTTCATCCTGAGAATTAGCCCCATCACATTCCTGACTTAAAGCAGCCATCCTTATTTTAGAAATGTGTGCCCCTAGGGACTTGGTGAGAATAAATGTCTGCTCTTTCAGGAAACTCACTTTCCTCAATAGAAGAATTCATTTCTGCGGTGTCTTTTTCACAAAAGTGAAACAGAAACAGTGTTTCTTTTCTCTTTTGTTCTACTGCCCTAAGGGTAGGGTTGGCACACAAATTATAAGACACGGAATTAAAATTGAATTTAAGATAAGCAACAAATAATTTTTTAGTATGCCCCATGCAGTGTTCAGGGCACACTTATACTAAAACATTATTCACTGCCTATCTGAAACTCAGATTTGACGGAGTGTCTGTTCTAGTCAGGGTTCTCAAGAGAAAGAGAACCAATAGGAAGTGTGTATACTGAGAGAGAGAGAAAGAGAGAGAGACCATTTGAATTAATACTACAGTCCATAGTCTGGTAATTAGCCTCACCACACTCTCTCTATTAAACTATTTTCTCGATATTAGTATAAACTTCTCAGCCACCTTCTCTACTGACTCTTTATCAACACCACTACTAATCTTGACCACCTGATTACTTCCTTTGATAATTATAGCCAGCCAAAACCATTTATCAAAAGAACCACTCACACGAAAAAAACTATATATCTCCATGCTAATCACACTCCAAGCTTTTCTAATCATGACTTTTACAGCCACAGAGCTAATTTTCTTCTACATCCTATTTGAAGCGACTCTAATTCCCACACTAATCATTATTACACGATGAGGAAATCAAACAGAACGACTAAACGCCGGCCTTTATTTTTTATTTTACACACTAATTGGATCACTCCCCTTAGTCATCGCTCGTGTTGATACCCAAAATCTCCTAGGATCGCTAAATATAATAATTAACGCTCTCATTAGACCGAAGCTTTCCAACTCTTGGTCAAATAGCATCCTCTGGTTAGCCTGCATAATAGCCTTTATAGTAAAAATACCCCTATACGGACTTCACCTGTGACTACCTAAAGCCCATGTCGAAGCCCCAATTGCAGGATCCATAGTCCTTGCAGCTATTCTACTTAAACTTGGAGGGTACGGAATAATACGAATTACAATTATTCTAAACCCCCCAATAGAACACATGGCCTACCCCTTCCTAATACTCTCTCTATGAGGCATAATTATAACTAGCTCCATCTGTCTGCGTCAAACAGACTTAAAATCACTCATTGCCTACTCCTCAGTTAGCCACATAGCTCTTGTTATTGTAGCAATCCTTATCCAAACCCCATGAAGTTTCATCGGAGCCACCGCTCTTATAGTTGCCCACGGTCTCACCTCCTCCCTATTATTTTGTCTAGCAAATACAAACTACGAACGAGTCCACAGTCGAACAATAGCACTAGCCCGTGGCCTTCAAACCTTATTACCTCTTGCAGCAACATGATGGCTCCTCGCCAGCTTAACCAACCTGGCCCTTCCCCCAACAATTAATTTAATCGGTGAACTGTCCGTAATAATAGCAGCATTTTCATGGTCACACCTAACTATTGTCTTAATAGGTCTTAATACTCTAATCACCGCCCTATATTCCCTATATATACTAATCATAACTCAACGAGGAAAATACACATATCATATCAACAATATTATGCCCCCTTTCACCCGAGAAAATACATTAATAATCATACACCTATTTCCCTTAATCCTATTCCCAGAGAGAGAGAGAGAGAGAGACAGAGAGACAGAGAGACAATGAGAGATTGATTTGCTTAAAGGAATTGGCTCACATGATTTTGGAGGCTGGCAATTTCAAAATCTGCAGGGCAGACTGACAGGCTGGAGACCCAGGAAGGCGCCTATGTTGCATTTCGAGCTTGAAGGCTACCTGCTAGCAGAATTCCTTCTTCCTGGAGGCCAATCTTTTTCTGTCAGTTGAAAAACTGATTAGCTAGGTCTGCCCACTTGGTGATAGAGGGCAACCTGCTTTCCTCAAAGTCCACTGATTTAAATACTAGGCTCATCCAAGCACCCTCACAGAAACATCCAGAACAAGGTTTGACAAATTTCTGAGCACCATGACCCAGCAAGTTGACACACCAAATTAACCATCACAAGTGTCCTTTATTATTATTTGCTAAGTTTGACCCCCTTATTTCAGGGGGTCTAAACTCAGTTTCTAAGAGTTCAAATTGCTTCCATCCATAGTTGATCTCTTTTTTTCTTTAACAATTTAAAACCGACACTACTTACTAGTAATTTTTTTTTTTAGCTGTTCTTTGTTTTCAGAACCAAACCTATATTTTTTAAAACATATTTCCTGGCCGGGCTCAGTGGCTCAACCTGTAATCCTGCGCCTTTGGGAGGCTGAGGTGAGTGGATTGCCTGAGCCCGCGGGTTCGAGACCCACCTGGGCAGCGAGACCTCATCTCTAAAATAAATTAAAAAAATCAGCTGGGCGTGGTAGCGCATGCCTGTAATTCCGGCTTCTTGGAAGGCTGAGGCGGAGGGATCGCTGGAGCCCAGCAGGCGAGGCTGCGGTGACTGGAAGCGGCCACTGCACTCCAGTCTGGGCGACCGAGTGAGACTCCAACTCAAAAAACAAAACAAAACAAAACATATTTCCTTAAATGGTGTCTTGTGAGGTACCTCATATGAGAGATTTGAAATTAGTAACTTCCAGGTCTTCCGGAAGCCTGGTCCACAGTTCAAACAAATCCTATCCATCCTCACCTTTCTGGACTGGGTAATCCCATCGAGGAGGAAATTTCCAATGAAGTCAGCATCCAACACAAGTCTGGAACTGATTTTGCAATTACTCTGCCTGCCTTTTCCATGTATTATCCCTCATCTTGCTGGACTTTTCCTAAATCCTTACATTTCTGTAGTGTCCCCTTAGGTCAAGAATGCTTTAAATATCTTTGTTGATTTTCTTTCTTCTTAAATCTGGCCAAATTGCCTGAATTCTTGGTAAAGTGTCCTCATTCTTCAAGCTGCCGTTGTCTGATCACTGCCACTCTGGATGTTTTGTCTATGGCTTTAAAAGACCACATCACCAGCAGTTTCCCTGACTCTGCCCCTCTGCTGGAGATTCATTCCAGGCTGCTCTCTGAAATTCTGGCTCTCAGCTTCAGTTAGATTTATTTAGGCTCCAGTCACAATTTTTTGACTTGCTAACAGCTGAAACATCTCCTGCTTTTATACTTTCCGTTTTAAGATTGGCAGTATCTGGGCCTATCAGTTTTCTTTTAATATGTGTTTCTCCCAACCTTCCAGATTCCATTCTCTATAACATGGCTGTCTATTCTATCCCATGAAATCTCAGTGTTTCTCCTAAATAAATCTCACTTTTCTTCCAAAATAATCACCTAGTTTTCCTTTTTTAAAAAATGTAAATTTTATTTTCTTACTCCTTCTGGTTCAATAATAAAACTGAAGCATGCTTCTGTCACACCGCTCTATCTCCTCCTGGATTTCCTACAAAAAGTCTGTTCTTAAAGGCCACATGCTCCAAATGCAGGCCTTTATTCTTTCTCTTCTTTGCCTTTGAGTTTGCAATAATTTCAGTAACTTGTTTGTTACCTTTTCTACTACCTGGTTAAAGTAAGGGCCCACTACTACTTTTTACTGGCTTATAAATCAAATTCATTACTCTTCTGTGGGCAAATCCACATGGCAGTCATCTGAACTATGCGGCCATGAACACTGCTTGTGCGCTTGTTTGGTGGAAAGCGCAACACCAGACTGCCATGGCTCAGACAGTGGCCAGCATCTCTTAAAGCCAGACGGGCCAGTCCCGTCTGCGTAAGAACAGCCACTTGCTTGGGAATAAAACTGCTAGGAACAACAATAAAGATCAGAGTCAAAGTCCTGTATAGCTGGAACTGAAAGCCCCATGCCCTGGTTCCATCCAAGCTCCTCCAGAAACATCTCCAGATCGACTCTTCAGAGTCATCAAAATCTACATTTTGTCTAGTTTTGTTTATTGCCAATAAAACTGACATGGGAGGACATGGTTAAGTGCATGGCTACATTGATCTTCCTGAGAATAAGCTCATCTAGCCTCATCCTGTGGAGCCTAGGGTTGTATGGCTGAGGCCTTGGGGGGCAAAGCCAAAGGTCCTGAGGTAGCCCCAGAAGGACGAGAGAGGAGAGGGTCTGAGCTTTGTGTCTGTGCTCACTTCTTCAGAACCTGCCAATCAGATAACTCTTTCCATATCTGTGGGAAGGAGATAATAAGGCAAGAGTCCAGGAAGTTTCCCAGGGAACCTGAGAAGGGAGCAACGAGTCTATTCCCTCCAGCAACACTCCAGTGGCACTCCACAAGCTCTGGCAGAAGTTCTTGTGGATTCAGTCTTGCATTATGTGACTGTACGTCCATACCTAGATATTGACGTCAGTTTGACTGGTACCTGACCAAAAATGATATCCTGCCAGAGCATACAATCCAGAATGTCTTTCAAGTCATACCCCAGAGTGCAAAGGTTCTCTCTAAAGCTGCAGTTAACTAAATTAACAAGACTCCCTAACTGGAGAACCCCATCTGGCTCTCCTTGTATTATTTCTGCTCCCTGGGAATATTCACAAAACTAAACACAATTTCTAGGGCCTGTTCTCATCCCTACAGCCAGACTCAAGGCATTTTATTTCTATTCTAGACTTTTCAGTATGTATAACTGACATGTTGAACAATCATATTTTGTGGCTCAATTGAGATGCAACTAATTTTCATCATGTGCCTTGAAAGGGATGAATCTTCCCCTAACTTGATGTTACCGACCTGCTTTTAGGTAACAGACAGCTTTGTGACTGCTTTAATTCACAAAACACAGTGTCAGCCATCTCTGTACAAATTGTTGATCAATGCTTTAGTCTTCATCCAACTTTATGACTTTTCCTCCTTCACTCCCCATCCCATCTGTAAATGTCTGCTTGTCTGACTTTAGGCAAGAAGGTGGGTCAGGCTCTCCACTCCCTTCCCCTTCACCTTCTCGCTGACCTCCTCACTACTGTTCCAGAGTCCTTCCCTTCAAGACTGAAGAAGGAGCTAAAAAAAAAGCTTTGAGGTTACAGGGAAGCTCTCACTTGGTTAGAGAACTTCACTCTCTCTGAGAAATGGCTAAAGGTGACCGTTGCAAGCTATTTTTGTGGGTTTTCTTAAATGAAAACCTTCACTAGAACATCTCTCCTGAGCTCTCAGAGACATGTCTTTACTTAATGTCCTTGCGGTTTCTTTGGCAGCATCTAGGAATCCAGCATTTGCCTCCAGGTTTTTGCCTGTGGGGTTCATCTGTCCCTCCAGGCAGCTGTGCTGGACAGGACCAAAGATGCCCCCTTGCGAGTTCTTTCCTCTGTGTGGCTTGCTTCTGATGGGCAGACATGCTCACACATTCCTTGGTCAGAAAAACTGGGCCTGCTGACAGGTCCTCGTGCGACCACGTAGCTTCCCGTTACTTGCTGGCCTGCCAATTCGTTTTCAAAATGTAAGTCAAGCCCCCGTGTTCTGTAGTTTCAACAACAGGAAACACGTTTGCAGCCCTGTAAGGGATTCCATGGAAGCCTCTCTAGCCGAGCCTGAAGTGGTGGAGAGGAGCAGCTGCACTGACTTCACTTCTGGGCGGGAAGAGTTCTCAGGTCGTGGTCGCAGCTTCTCCAAAGAAATCCCTCCACAATCCCCCTCTCTTTCAGCACTCGGGTCCCCTTTAAATCGCGGATCTGACTAGAGGATCCCAAAGACTCAGAATCTGAGCTTAGCTAGCATCTTGCGGTCGAGCGGAGTGTAGGACGCACGTCCCGGAGCCAAACTGTCTGTGCTTGGAGGATAGCTTCACCCCTTGCTAGCTGTGCGACCCTGGCAAGTCACTTCACCTCCCTGTGCCTCCGTTTCCTCACTGGAAGCGATGGCAGGGATTCAATGAGGCGATGAATGCAGTCTTTAGAGCAATTCCTGGCGTATGGTAACCCCATCCACCTGTGTGTTCCTGTCGCTGCTTTGCCGATTACGCTCGCACGGCTCTGGCTGCCGCTGCTGGAATCTGTGCCCGAGCCTCCTGCCGCACTTGCGAGGTCACCCGGTTACTCTGCGGGTCTGCGAAGCCCGCGCCATCCCGACGCCTCTCGCCCTCTCCCTGCGCTAACAGACGCCGCGCAGACCAGGCGAGGCGGAGAGGGACGCCGCCTCCAGGAGGCCGGCCGCGATCCGAGGCCCGCCGGCTCCTTTCCGCGGAGAAGGGCGAGCCAGCGCTCAGCGACGCCTCCCGCCTCCTCCCGCCGGCAGAGCGGGAAGTGCGGGCCAGAGAGGACGCGAGGGACGGAAGCTCGCCCTGCCCGGGAGCTCGGCGGCCGGCGTTCGTGCGCTCTGCCCCCACGGCCACCACCGCGAGTGTGGCTTCCTCTGGGGCTCGAAATCCCGATCTCCGTCTCGAGGCTTTGCTCGCGGGCGGAGAAACTGACCAGGACCAGAGTCACGTGGTCCATCGTCGGCTCCAAGAGGCTTTGCTGTCCGCCGGCCCCCAGGGGGCGTCCACGCGGCTCGGAGTCCGTGGCTGCCCGCGCCCCCTCGCGGCGGCTTCTGGTGCTAACCTTGGCGTCCTTGATTCCGACCCGCAGCATCCCTGGCTGCACAGCCACGACGGTTCCGCGTTTGGTTCAAGAAGTGCGTCCCTTCTTTCTTTTATTTCCTTTTACAGGGGAGATGTGAGGTGCGGATGAGGACCGCCTGCATATGCGGCCTGCGTGCTGGTGAGGTTGATCGGCATCGTATTTTAGTTTTGATTGGCATTTCTCAGACGATTAGTGAGACGGAGTATTTTTTATGTGTCTGTTGGCTGCTTCAGTGTCGTCTTTTGAAAAGTGACTGTTCATGTCCTTTGCCCACTTTTCAGTGGGACTGCTTTTTTGGTTTTTTTTTTTTTTTTTTCTTTTCACTTCATCTGAGTTCCTTTTAAATCCTGGATGTTAGGCCTTTGTCACATGCATAATTTGCAAACATTTTCTCTCATTCTGTGGGTGGTCTCTTTATTCTTCTAATGGTCTCTTTTGCTGTGCAAATGCTTTTCAGTTCAGTGAGGCCCCACTTGTCTGTCTTAACTTTTATGGCATTTGCTTTTTTGGGGTTTGGTCAGTAATTCGTTGCCTACTCCAATGTGCATAAGAGTGTTTCCTGCATTTTCTTCTAGGATTCTTGTAGTCTGAGGTTTTATGTTTAGGGCTTTGATCCATTTAGAATTTATATTTTGTGTATGGTGCTAGATAGGAGTCCAGTTTCATTCTTCAGCATATGGTCAGACAGTTTTCTCAGCACCATTTGCTAAATAAGGTCTCCTTTCCCCAGTGATTGTTATGGATGGCTTTGTTGAAGATGAGCTGGTTGAGAGACCATGTTTTTGCTTCTGGAATCTCCATATTGTTCCATTGGTCTATGTGTCTACTCTTGTACAAATACTAGACTGTTTTAGCTACTAATAAAGTTTGTAATAAAGTTTAAATTCCGGAAGTGTGATGCCTCCTGCTTTGCTCCTTTTGCTGAGGATTGTTTAAACTATTCGTGCTCTTTTCTATTTCCATATGAATTTCTGTATTGTCATTTCAAGATCTGAAAAAAAATGATGTCAATAATTTGATAGGTATTGCATTGATTCTGTAGATTGCCTTGGGTAGGACGGACATCTTGACAGTATTGATTCTTCCAACCCATGAGCAAGAAATGTTCTTCCATTTGTTTGTGTCATCCTTGATTTCTTAGAGCAGCATTTTGTAGTTCTTGCTGTAAAGATCTTTCACTTCTCTGGTTAGGTGGATACCAAGGTATTTCACTTTCTTCTGACTATTGTGAATAGGATTGTGCATTTTAATTAGTTCTCTACCTGCTTTTTGCTGGTGTGTAGAAATGCAACTGTCTTTTGCACACTGGTTTTGTACACTGAACTTTACCAAAGTTGATTATCGGTGTGAGGAGACCCAGAGTCTTGAGGGGTTTCAAGGTATACCATCATATCAGTCACAAGAGGACTGACATAACTTCCTCTTTTCCTATTTGGATACACCTGGTTTCCTTTTCTTCTCTGCTTCCTCTGGAAGAACTTCCAGCATGATGTTGAACAGGAGAGGTGGAAGTGGGTATCCTTGTCTTGTTCTTAGGGAAATGCTTCCAACTTCTGCCCACTGAGCAAAATGTTGACTATGAGTTTATCCTAGATGACTCTTACTGTTTTGTGGAATGTTTCTTCTATGTTGAAGGGTGTTTCCTACATGTTGAAGGGTGTTTATCATAAAGGGATGCTGGATTTTGTTGAATGGTTTTTCTTCATCCAATGACATAACCATACAGTTCTTGGTTTTACATCTGTTAATGTACTGAATTATGTTTATAGTCTTGTGAATGTTGAACCAGTCCTGCACCCTAGGAATGAAGCCTACCTGTCTATGGTGGATGATGTTTAAGATGTGTTGTTGAATCCAATTTGCTAGAATAATGTTGAGAAGTTTTGCGTCTATGTTCATCAAGGAGTTTGGCTGTAATTCTCTTTTCTTGATGGGTCTTTGACAGGTTTGTATATCAGTGAGATGTTAGCTTCATAAAATGATTTGGGGAGAATTCTATCATTCTCGATTGCTTGGAATACATTCAATAAGATTGGTGTCCACTTCTCCTTATATGTCTCATAGAATCCTCCCCCCCCCCTTTTTCTTTTGGTTGGGAGATTTCTTATGACTGTATTGATTTCCTGGGTTGTTATTGGTCTATTTCAAGTTTCGATTTCTTCATGTTTCAACCTTGTGATGTCAGAAAGTTCTCCATTTTCTTTAGATTTTCAAGTTTATTTGCATACAGGTATTCATAGTAATCTCTGATAATATTTTGAATTTCTTTAGGGTCAGTTAAGACTTTGCCTTTTGAGTTTCTAATTGTACTTTTTTTCTCTTTTTGTTAGTCAGTCTGGTCAGGAGTCTGTCTATCTTATTTGTTCTTTCAAAGAGCCAGCATTTTTTTTTTTGTCTTGTTAATCTTTCTATGATATTTTTTGTCTTTTGTATCCTGAAGTTGTGATTTTACCTTGATTTTCAGGATTCTGCTGAACTTAGGATTCTGGTGATCTTGTCTTCCAGCTCCCTTGAGTGTGACATTAGGCTGTTTACTTGTGATTTTTCTGTTCTGATTCAAGATATTTTTTAAACTGAACTAGCTAAAACTGTACTTGTGACTTCAAAATGATGGATAAAAGGTGCAGACCGGACCTTTAGATACTTCCTATCAAATCTGATATTGTATATAAAGAACTAAGAAGTACATTAGAAGAACAACATATCAGAACATCAACACATTTCAAATGTTTCAGGCTTATAGAAGTCAGTAAATATTAAAATCACCTCCCCCAAAGAGAAATATTAATAGAATGTTATGCTGTTCATTTTACTTCACTAGACTCTTAGGTCTGTAGAAACGAGGACTGTGCTCTGTTGCTCCCATGTGTACCACCAAACTGAGCTAGTGCTTGGCATGTGAGATGCTCGGTACATACTTGTTCATTATTCAATTCAAATGAATTAATTAAGAGCAGAAAATATCTTCATTTTCTAAAAAACATTCACTTTCATTATTGTTCTCTTATCTCATATAAAATGAAAAGTCATTAAAATGATGGCATTTTAAAGCCAGTTTTTATATTTATGAATTCATGTTTGTTGGTATTTACTGATGGACCCATTAACAACTAAAACTCTGATCCAATGAGGTTGTTTTCATATGTAGAATATGTAAGTGTTCTCACAAAATAAATGTCTTAAAAATAAAGTGCATCCTATCCTCTTTGAAAGAGTCTCTGACTGTATCAAATTAAATATAACTTAACTGGTTAGCCAGAGCCTGCTGTATTAGAAATTTATTTTCAAATTAGTACAGAGTGAATACTTGCACCGACCGATTTAAAAATGGTATCTCCAGTATTGTACAGGTCAAAGGAAAAATGCCATTTTATGTAATTGTTTGAATTGATGTTGTGTCCACATAATATAAAGTTCAGAAAGTCTTTGCATCAATAATCTGTCAATTCTGTTTGTAAGTTCATTAATGTTTTTTATAACAGTGTCCTAAACTAGATGTTGTGTTGTATTTTGTGCAAGTTTGTACAAACTATAGTCAAAAGCAAAGCCAAATACTTTCTCTTCAATTTTAAAAGCAAAAATATGTGACTTTTGTGGTATTTGGCTGCACGGCTGAGAGTGAGTAATGTTACCTATCTGCTCGTGGGTCATCACACACTGTGTTTAATCAAGAACATAGTCTGACTTATAGTATCTGACCTGACACATGCCTACCAGCTTACTGTCAAGCAAGAGAGAACACATCATCAAGTGTGTCCATTCTTAGTGCTGTTTTTGGTGCTGAGCTCTACAAATGGCAGTAAGCATGACAGCTTTTGTGATCAGCAGCACTTCTGGCATTAATAATACTTTGGCTAGACAGTATTTCCTGGGATACTCCATGGTAGAACAACCAGTCCTGCCACAAAATGATGTTTAAGCTTTTTCCAGGGCTTTTCCTTTTTCAGATTTTTTTTTCTTTTTTTGGCCAAACTCTTAACTATTTTGTTATAAAAATTAATTGCGAAGGAGGAAAAAGGGGAAAGATGCCATTAAAGGCTAATGCTTTAATTCTTGACACTGGGGTTGTCTACCAACTTTTAAGAACCACAGTGTGTATGGAAGTATATGATCGAGAATGAGTGTGGACTTAAAATAAAAATACAAAGAATGGAAAAGGTAGAGAGGTGGACTTAAAATAAAAATACAAAGAATGGAAAAGTGACTTTTGATTACATATATAATTAGAGATGATCAGAGTTTATTATTGAAATGAATATTTTTGATGAGATTTGACATATAGACAGTATTCTAGGCATAGAATAATATGTACTTAATAGCCATAATGATTGTGTGTGTGTGTGTGTGTGTGTGTGTGTCTGTGTGTGTGTGTCTGTGTGTATGTATGTTTTAAAATCAGTAGCAGTCAGGAAAAGATGAACAGCTGTATAACTAACCATTATCTAGATGTGTTTTTTCTTGTAGGATCAATTGCACTGGTTATTACAGAGACTTAGTTTGTATTTCCGTGTTCCATTAAGCAAAGTTCATGAGGTGGCTTATTCCTCAGCACCCTGATCTATCTGCCTAGTCCAGCCTTCAGTTACTTAAAGCTTTTGTTCCTGTGAGACTCTAGAACAGTCTGAAGAAAAGATGGTAAAATTTTATGTGAACTTTACCTAAAAATACATTTCACTTTTACATTGAAAAGTGAAAATGTATTTCACTTTTACATTGAAAAGTGAAAATGTATTTCACTTTTACCTTGTCCTAATTTATTTTATCTTGAAAGAGCACACAGGAATGAGCATTTTCTGATATCACTTCCTTAAATTTTAAGTGGTTAAAAAATATATAGATTATTTACTTTTTCCAATTGTTTAATGCTTCAAGACAAAAATAAATCTTCTTTTACTTTGTTTTATAGAATTAATTCAGTATTTCTATGTTTCAATGACAAATCACATAAGTATTTTAGATTAATTTTTAGATTTCCTAGAGCTAAATTACTTTAAGAATTTAGCAAAATTTTATTTAATTGATTTTTATATTCAGAGATGAGAGTAAGATAAGTGAGAAAGTTCTTTTTTATATTAAACTGTACTTGTTGACTAATTTATTAAATAATGACATAATTGTAGAGTCCTTTATGATTTGTACTAGTTATATATCTACATATCTGTTTTAAAAGAAAATTTAAATTTCTGATCTATAGGAATCCTTCAAGAGATTACATAATAGTCGCTTCAAATTCACAAATTTGTGTAAATATATTTGCATGTGTGTACATATAGAACATAAATATTAACATATTAACTTCATTTTGAAGGTTGCCCTTTAATTAACATAAAATACTTTGCAGTAAAAGACTATCGACATTAAAGTGAACATAGGTAGATAGTGTAGATAACCACATTGTAAATGTAATTACTATTCTTTGTTTTATCTAAATGTTTACCATTTCTTTCTGGAACTGGAAAAAGAAAATGAGTTGATCAATGCTCTTGTTTATAGGATTTATAGGTTCCAAGATACTTGAGTCAGCAGATTAAATCCTTTGAAGACTTTTGTACCAGAGTCGATGCACCTTCTTTTAATAGATTAAGAAAATTGGTAGCCTATACTTTTCCTTCCTCACTTCTCTCCCGGGAACCAAAAAGTTATATTCAGTGCTGTATTATATTAAACATATTAGTCTTATAAAAGGGTCTTTTCTTCCTTTTCCTTTTTTATGGCTATATTTTTAAACTAGTTTCTATTGACCTTTTATTATGCCTCTTAAAATTCTTTTTTGAAGGGGATGAAAGGAAATAAAGTTGTAGTAGGGTAAAATGCCTCCTTTTGTGTGCAGGCCATTCATTGACTGGGTATGCTGTTACTGAGCACACACTATGTGCACGTTGTTTTTTTTAATATAGGCACTTTATGTAGACTAAATCTCTTCTGCTCTTTAGGACTAAGTTGTAACAGCCTCTCTTTTTCTCATCTACAAAATAAGAAATATATTACTACTTTCTGGTGACTTTTGTCATGAGTTTTTAATGTTCCAGAATGGTTTTTGTGCATAGTAAATGCTATTTTTGGCTATTCATAGTTTTTTTATTTTTGTTTTATGAAAACTAGTCTGTTCAACTTAAATCTAGTTTTTCAGTATTTTTTAAAGTTGAACATACAAACTTATTATTCTATTTACAAATTTTTTTTTTTTTTTGAGCTGGAGTCTCACTCTGTCACCCAGACTGGAGTGCAGTGGCATGCTCCCGGCTCAGCAGCCTCAACCTGCTGGGCTCCGGTGATCCTTCTGCCTCAGCCTTCCAAGTAGCTGAAATTACAGGCATGCACTATCACCCCCAGCTAAGTTTTTATTTGTTGTAGAGACGAGGTCACGCCAAGTTGCCCAGGTGGGTTCTCGAACCCGCGTGCTCAGGCATTCCACTTGCCTTGGCCTCCCAAAGCACTGGGATTACAGGCTGAGCAACCGAGCTAGGCCTATTTACCAATATTTTAACATTCACTTTAGAACTTTATTATTTATGGACCTTGTTATGTTTTTAAAATATTTTCATTTTCTTCATAAATGGAAGACATTTTATTTTATTTATTAAGCACTTAATGCCCTGACTAACAAGCAAAACCTCCCCCAAACTAAATCCACCCTTGAAGCTCTAATTATATGTATATATGTAATAAATTCCAAATTCTTTTAAACATCACAATAATTTTGTTAACCAGCCAAGTAAAATCCTCCTACACATTTCACTAAAAATCACAGTTCAATAGTTCATTTGTCATTTCCTTGCCCTAACATGTCTAATTCTCTTAAATAATGTGAACACTTGAAGTCCCATTTATATTTTTTCTACAATAAGTCCAAAATTATTTGTAGAAAGTGGTTTTTGTCATATCTCAATTTTTAATCTGTAAACTTTCCCAGAATTAGAAAAATGCTATCACGTACTTTTTCTTATACAACCTTTGCCATTGTGATAATAAACAGTCCCCAAACTTTAGTGTTTGCAGCAACAAGGGTTCCGTTTGTGCTACTACTCGTCATGTGGCTACATGTGGGCTTGGGAGGTGCTCTACTTTCTCTTTGTGCCAGCATCTGGAATAAAAATGGAGCCCCTTGCTGAGGGAAGAGCATAAGCACATCAAGGTTCTTAACTCTTCTTGACTTGTATTCCACTAGAAAAGTGAGTCACTTAGCCTAGGCCAACATGTTTGGAATAAGAGGTGTAATTCTTCTGTTGAAATCAAATTAAAATACAGACACAGGTCTCTGAATCAGATATTTTATTTGGGTATCACAGAATTGCAATTAGGGACATACACACAGACCAAGGTTATGTGGTCTGTCTGAAAAGCAAAGAAAAGGTTGGGGATTTTATTAGAAGGAGAAGTGTTACATATTGTTTTCAATGAAAGCTCCTTGGCAGGCTCTGACTGGTAAGTGATGGTGGTAGGTAAAACTAGTGCTAATCTCAAACCAGGTTGACTAGGTAAAACTGGTTTTTGGATTACAACAGGAATTGTAGTTGTTGGAGCTGGTGCTGTGTGCCCCAAGTGCTTTTTCCCCTGGGTCCTCAATGCTGATTTAGTTGATTATAACAAGAATGACTCAGTTTGTGCACCCACCTATAGGGAGGAACCTGATGAGTCGATACATTCTACCACATCTTCATTCCAAAAAAAATCCAGAGTCGTATCACTAGCTAATTATTTCTTATGTGAATTTGCAACTTAGCGCTCTGATCCTTTCTTTCAGTAATTTCTTTGCTGCATGCCTGAATGCTAAATTCTTCTCATGCTTTTGTCGAACTCTCTAGTCAAGCCCATGACCTTGTCTTGAAGCTTAACGGAGAAAATGTAAGTGAAAATATCTGTACATCCTTAGCAATTGCAAGTAGGAATGCATTGTTTCTTAGTCTCTTGTTTCTGGTTACAGCCCTATTAGTTTCAGTTTGCTTATATAGTTGTGTGACTTTTGTTCAGGCAGAATTATCTAGAGCAAAATCACTCACCTAGGCATGGATAATGGGAATTTTACTGTCCTGTCTTCAATTACTCTTGAGTATTCCAGTCATTTTGGCCTCACAGAGTCTAGCACTCGCCTTCCCTCATGCCCACCCTCTAACTGCTCTAGAAATTATATTAATGTTTATGCAGCCTTTTTACATCAGACTTTTAGGACACTAGATCACATTGTTTTCTCATATTAAACTAATTGTTGACAATAAGCCACCTGAAAGTCATTTTCACATATGATTTTAAGCAGCATTTCATTCATCCCATAATGTGTTTGTGCACTCATGTTTTTGAAAGATGCAAGACAAATCTAACTAGGAGATATTAGAAGGATTTGAAAGTCAGGCAGAGGACTTTGTATTTGATGATGCAGGACATAGGAAATAATTGGATTTTCTGGACATGAAGGAGAAAAGCATCATGGTATCATCATCACAGTGTGGCGAAGAGCAGAGGATTTATATCAGACCCTCCAATGGAGTCTTGTCATCACCAATATGGCCTCAGTATTCCCATCCATCAATGAAGGTCACACTACCTGCCTCACAGGGGTGTCATTCATTCATTCATCCAAGAAATGTCTGGTGAGTCCTATTTGGACCTAGACCCTGGTGAGCAGAATAAACTCAGTTCTGGACTTTACTGTGCTCATCGTCCGATGACAACTCTTAAAAATGTCCAAAAAAGGAAGCAAACTAGCAATGAACAATTGTGCTAAGGGGTCAGAAGGAAAGAAATGAGTGGGAGAGTATGGTGGTGTGTGTGTTTTAGTTGAGTGGTCAGAGAGTTGAGTGTGTAAAATGGTGACACTTAATGGGGATTAAGCGAGTCAAACTTTTGGCAGTTGCTGAGGATTCCCCCGTGTCCCCTTGATGCTTAGTAATCCAGGCATGCCCATGGCATCTAAGTACAAGCACTGTCAAATCCTCTGAGGGCATTCTTTCAGCTTGTGCTCAGTGCACCCTGGGAGGTCAGAGGAGTTAATGCCCTCAAGTTCAGTCTTCTGTATTAACAGAGGGGAGTAGAGTAAATAGTCCACCTTCCTCACTCCTCTGATGGGTCACTCTGAGGCACATTTCACATTGACAGTCTGCGAGTTCAACAGCAGAATACAGTCAGCCTCAGTTGTCCAGAGTGGTAATCTACTTCAAAACATACCCATTACTGTCTTCTTTTCCTTCCATGTTTCATTTCTTTACTCTTGTGTCGGTGTTTCCTGGGGTTGTCTTCCAAATAAATTATTTATTCTCAAATATTTGTTTCAGGCAAAGTCTGCTGCAGGGAAAATTTACCTGAGAAAGATAATCTCATCTAGGATAATACCTAGAATGAAATATACACTCAGGAAGTGTTCCTTTTCTCACTCTTGTTCCCCCAAGTCAAACATGCATAATGAAAATGTTTTAGAAAGGCATCTTTAGACTGTATGTTAGTCATGAGGGTAGGTAAAGGTAGAGTCATAGAGACCTGTGAAGAAGCAGACTATAGTTTTGGATCTGACAAAGTGCTATAAAGACCCTGGTAAAACAAGGTGAAATGCTGGTGAAATTTTGTTGCAGTGGTCAATTTATAACTCCTTTGCACTCTCACTACACAGTGCCTGAGGTTTGGTTGGGGGCCTGCTGATCCGTTTGGGCTTCACTCATTGGCTTTGCTGATCTTGTTTGGGCTTGTTCATACCTGGAGGTCAGCTGGAGGTCAGCTGATCTAAGGTGCCTCTGCTGGTACAACTCTACTCCACCTGTCTCTCATCTTCCTCCTGGGACCTGTGGACTCACCTGGGCATGTTCATTTTGGAGCCCTTGCGTGTGGCAGAAATATAACGGTATGTGCAGAAACATACAAGGCCTTTTAAGGTACAGGCTCAGAACCTGTCTGCCGTTAATTCTGCCTATTCTTTTGGTCAAAGCAAGTTACATAGTGAAACTCCACATCACTGGAGATTAGGAGGTAGAGAGCAAATATTTCTGAATAATGAACCCATCGACTGCAGAAGATCTTCCCTGTTTTTCCAGGTCAGAGCACTCAGTTTTTTCCCTCCAAAGAAGTTTCGTTTTCTGTAATAATTTGGTTGTCTGCCTTGCTCATGAAACTTTTATTAGACAAGAAAGAATAGACTGTGCTGTGGTAACAAATTAAACCCCAAATTAAGACAGTAAAAGTTTATTTCTCCTTACTGCCACACCTATTGAGGACTGAGAGGCTCCCCTCCTTGGTAGCTATGCCACTGTGTCTTTGCAGCTTAGCAGGAAAAGGGAAGACAAAAAGGTTCCATGGGGTGATATTTTCTAGGACCAGGCCCAGAAATGTTTTTTGTCACTTTCACTAAACTTCCGATATTACTTTGACTAAAATTCTAGTCACATGGTTCCAATCTAGCTACGGTGGGAAGTGGGGACAGAGAAATCTAGTCTTCCTGCCTGTCCAGGATGAGAAAGTGGTGTGCCAAACACGTAGCTTTGTTTCTGCCAGGTTTATAATGGCAAGATGTGTCTTTAGTCCCACGGTACCTGGCAAACAGAAGCTCTTCCTTGTTCAACAAATGAATGAATGATAGGTGAAGGTCAGTGTTTTCAACTACGAAAACAGGATAATAGCACATGCCTAGCAGCATTGTGATAAAGACCAAAGAATAAACTGTACTATAGGGAGTTGTTTTATGGGAAAGAGGTACTCTCTTTATGACTTTACATCCCTTTCTAAATGCATAAAATATACTGTTATTGCGTGTGAGTTACAATTAATAATAATAATGAGGAAAATTGTTGATTTATGCAACTGTGTGTATGATATATGAAGTGAGACCTTTAAGTTTCAATTTTAAGATGTGAGTAGGGATGATCCAGAAAAAAGTCAAGACTGGAGATGTAGAGCAGCGAAGGGCAGAAAGCTCAGCTCCATCAGCTCCATCCTCTCTCCGGCTCAGAGCTTCTTTCTATTGCCAGCAGCACCTAGGCCACGCAGTTCCACACTTGTCTGCTCCTTCCTGCAGAGTTTCGGGGATTGGGAGAGGGGAGCACAGGAAAAGGCACCGACAAAAACCTGTGGCTGTCTGCAGCCTCTGTCGGTTTTGTCTTTCTCTTGGGGCAAAACCATACGCAAAAACTTAAGGGGTCATGGCTGGCTGGGATTTAACAACCACCAGATAAAGTACGTAGAATGCATGGGACATTCAAGGTGCTGACTGAGCAGTGCTGTTCGTGGACGCCCGGTTGTGCGGAGTCACCTCGCACAGGCTCCCATCGTACAGTAGGTGCCTCTCTGCCGGCTTATGTCGCAGATAATATTTAAATCCGCTTTGACTCTCCGCCCTTCAGTGACAGCTCTTCTGCAAGGTTTATTCGTATTGTGTCCCAGAGCCCACACCAACTGGATAACCAGAGGCCTTAGTCTCATACGTAGAATTGTTTTTCCTTCTAATTTCTGAAGACCTTCATCTGTGGACTTCAAAGTTCTACTCTTAAATTCATGTGACTCACTGTGGTTGCTTTAAAGACATCCCTTATCCCACCTAGCTATCACAAGCACAGTGTGCAGGGATGGTCTCAGGCCTTCTGCTGGTATTTACAGACTGGGCACCTCCAAGATGTTCCAGAAATCCTAATGAATTTCCTGAAGATTCCAGTTACCTTCAAAATACGGCCGATTCTCACTTGCCGAGGATGTCTGTGGTGTAATTTTCTCTGAAATAATGAACTGACTATGGCTAGTTAAAGTTTCTTTCAAGTCTGTAATGCATCTAAATATGTCCTCTACCATAGTCCTTGCTAGGAGTAGTGCTTATCAATGTCTTTGAAATGCAGTGCCTGTACTTCATGAGCTCCTAAGGCATTATTGGCATTAAGCAGTCGATGGCTGTTAGTAATCACGTCACAAAAACACCGAGAGAACGTTAACCATGAGGCTGAGTTACAGTTCTTAGCCAATTCCATATCTGTCTCAGAGCATTCTTGGCATTTCACATCCACTGAATTCTTCATTTACTTAGCAATCGGAAACCTAAATATACAACTTTGGCTTTGTCAACAGAACTGGTTACACTCTCTGAATTCGAAAGATTAATTTTAGTGAACGTTTAAACACTTCCATTAAGCAATCTCATTTAAATATAATGGAAACATGAAGTTGGTGATTGCAGAGCTTGGCAGCCAACAAATACGGCCCGTTTGTCGTGCAGTCACAGTTCAAGTGCAGCAGCAACACTTGCTAAATGCTGCAGTGTCTACAGAGGCGTGAACACTCCTCAGAAACATCACTGGACAAGGTTCTTGCCCCTGAGAGACTGCGTTTTAAGCAGGAACTCGGACCCCAAGGACTTTTAACATGTACGTTCCACTTTCTGAGCAGTACAGCAGAGGCAGCTACTAGAATCACACTAGGGTCGAAGGCAGCTCGGGCCCCAGAAAGGCATAGAAAGTGCAAGAAGGAAAGGGCTGGATAGAGGGCGTGCTGGTGAGAATTGGCATGTACCTAATATGCACAGTGAGTAGGGTTTTTCTTGTCATCATTTCCTATAATTAAAGCACTTGAGTGAGGAGGTTGCATTTTAAGAACGTTGACTAAAAACTCTGGAAACCAGAAATGCCACAAAACAAGAGTCATAGCCCAAAGCAAGGAGCTTTTCAAAAGGCTTTCAAACAATACTTCCATATAAAAATTCTTTCAATACGTTTTTTAAAATAGACTATAACCTAGAGACTCAGGCATTTAGCCCAGTGTACCCCAGACCAACCAGGACAGAAGTAGCACTGAAACACAGACACACTTTAAAATTTAATTTTCTTTTAGGAAGCTTATTTTGTTATTTAGAAAAAGGGAGCCCTTAAGGTTGGTATGATGGTCTCTGTTATAACCAGAAGTTCTTTTTACTTTTTCTTTCAAAGTTTAAAATGCAATGATACCACTGACTAAGTGTAATACATTTAGTCTCTTGTAAAAGAATCACAAAATACTGTGTTTAAAAGTGTATGTGCCTTCCTGGCTTTATCTCTCTTCTCTGAGGGAGTGGGGTGGCATTGTGCACGCTGTACTAGCCATGGCAAGGCCCAAATTGCAAGAGAAAAAATCAAGTCTACTTATCTTTAAAACTAATATATGCTGGACTCGGTGGCTCAGCCTGTAATCCCGCACCTTGGGAGGCTGAGGTGAGTGGATTGCCTGAGCCCGCAGGTTCGAGACCCGCCTGGGCAACTTGGCGAGACCTCATCTCTACGATAAATCAAAAAAATTAGCTGGGCATGGTAGTGCGCGCCTGTCATTCTGGCTACTCGGAAGGCTGAGGCAGAAGGATCGCCAGAGCCCAGCAGGTCGAGGCTGCGGTGGCCGGGAGCGGCCACTGCACTCCAGTCTGGGCGACAGTGCGACTCCAACTCAAAAAAAAAAAAATTAAAATAATAATATATAACACAAACATTTATTGTTCCTATTTCAAACATATATTCCCTTCAGTGTATGAATGATGAATCATTCTGAACACAGAAGGATAAAATGGCAACAAGATTAGAGAAAACAAGGATATGATCTTTTATTGTCAAGCACATCACTTTCTTGGGAACTAAAATTATATATATTTTTGGCTTTAAATTTTGCTTGTTATAATAAAACAAAATAATAAAATACCCTTCTCCTAAGAAGAGTGCCTAGTTTTTAAGAACATATTAAAAAAAAACACTTTGAGACTTTAAAGTGAATATTACTTCCATTTTATAGAAAAAGAAGTTAAAACCACTGACCCTGTTTCCTAATCTTCAGCTAGGCTACATGAAATGATATTTAATCAGGCTGTAGAAAAGCCGTTTCCTTAATTTCAGCTACATTCATGATCATTGCAGCTTAGCCTTAGTTATCTGAATTACACAGAGTTGGAATCTGCCTGGGACCTGGCATGAAAATGATCATAGGGTTTTGAATTCTAGAGAACAGACAAAATTTCTTGGCATTAATTCAGGCTTTGGCCCTACACAAGAATTTTTGCCATAAAATGTTAATAATATAAATGAGTGCTTACTGTGAATCAGACCCCACCCTCAGAGCTTTGCTTAGAAAATCTGCCCAGGAAGCTTGCTCGTTCCTGGGACTTTTACTGGCGCCTGTTATTCTCTCCCTTTGTTAGCCCCAATGCTAAGTTCACCTAACACCCTCATGACAAGCATTCTGTGGAATTTACAGAAAGAAAAACATGCAGAGAGATGTGTTATACAGAAGGGCCACAGCCTTCCTCCAGGTTCACCATGCTCTCGGTTCTTCCCTCTCCCGGGAGGAGATTTTCCTTCCGCCAGTCCCAGACGCAGCTCCTGCCCAGCTCCTGCTTCGATGCCCGGAGGGCCTCTTGAAAACATCTCCCAACAAAATCTCCCTCGAGGAGGAATTCTCTTGCCAACAACATTTTCTCCAGCTATTCACTGAATATTTAAAAGCTCTGGAGCGCTGACAGTCTACAATATAGCATTCTTTTTCTTTTTGAGTTGGAGTCTCACTCAGTCGCCCAGACTGGATCCTTCCGCCTCAGCCTTCCGAGTAGCCGGAACTACAGGTGCGTGCTACCACGCCCGGCTCATTTTTGCACTTATTGTAGAGATGAGGTCTCGCCAAGTTGCCCAGGTGAGTCCCAAACCCACGGGCTCAGGCAGTCCACTCACCTCAGCCTCCCAAAGTGCTGGGATTACAGGCTGAGCCACCGAGCCCGGCAGCATTCTAAATTTGCTAGAAATGCAAAGATAAATCAGGGATAAAAACAGCTCGTGAAGAAGTTATAGTTTAGTGGTTTGATGTGGTGAAACATAAATAACTAGAATTTGTTGTGAAGTGTTATGAGAGATGAAGAGAAACAGAAACTTAGAGGAGAGTAAGAGATTATGTACAATTGAGAATCAGGAAAGGCCTCCTGGAGGAAGAAGCTCATTTTCTAGACTTTGAAGGGAGTGGTGACGGTAAGCCGCAGAAACCAGTAGAAGAGCAATCCAGGTGGAGAAGGCAATGTGAATGGCCCTGATGTGGGGCCAGGGTAGGAAAGAGTTCAGCAAGCATTTCGGTTCGCCTGACCCATACAGTGTGTACAGAAAAACAGTGTGAATAAAGCTGGGAGCAGAGAATTCATTCTTTACTTGGACACCAGGACAAGGAATCTGAATTTTTTTTTTCCTGCAGACACAGACAAGACTACAGTAAAACTATAATTTCTATCTCACTTTAACAATGCATTTGTAATCAGAAAATTACTTTGGCCTAAACATACCATTTGCTAAGTTTTATTCATTCTAAGACTGTATTTTATACAAATAAACAATTGTATCAGTTAAACGCAATCTTCAACATTTTACCTGTTATTTATATATTGCCACTATGGTGTTTGTTTTTCAAAATATCCTTTAAAGTTCTCATTTCAAGAAGGGTTTTTAGCACTTAATTCCTACTGTGTCCAATTGGCTTGATTGAACAGATCTTGAATTTTTCTTAGCCTTTTCGCTCTCCTGTTTTAAACTTATGATTGGAGCATTGCACTGTGTAATACTAACAATGAGGCATCACTCTATGACTCTGAAAACATGCCGGGCCCTGATGGATTCTGGTGATGACCCAGAAACCTCTCTGTTCTGCCGACAAATGTAGACTCCCTATGTCTTGACTTAGACATTTACTAACACAGAGAATCTTAGGCTTCATAGATGCAGACACAAAGGCTTTACATTAAGTATCCAACTCAGTAGTTTTAAGGTACATTTTCTTTTTTATTTCCCATGTCAGCCATAAAATAATAAATGTGTAAAGTGTAAATTACAATGCAAAGGTAATGTGTATTCTGCATTCGTTTCATGAAAGTCACTTTTCAAAACAAATCTGATAATTACAAATACATGTGGATATTTGTCATTTTACTCATAATGCATTGGACACATTAAGGTGTGACCATATGCCTGACAGGGCTAAAGCACTTTGCTTTGTTTCAATGATCACTGGGAATTACCAAATCAGTGTTCAAGGCATAATAGTGAGAATATACCTTATTCATTCTAAATAATTAGAAGAGAACTCTGACCTATAAGAATCTAAATTATGGAATTGTTTTAGTTTTAATTTCATAATTTTCAAGATAAGAGAAAATACATTTCACATTTTTTATTGAAATAAATATACTTGCAAGTATTGAAGTGTTGCTTTAAGGAAGAATGTTGGACACAGTATCACCCTCCTTCTGTTCCACCCTGGATTTGTACACCCACAACTCAAAGGTTTGAAGTTGTAGTGTTTGTGAAATTATTCTGATAGGTTACGTAACCTGACAGTTAGAAAAGCATCCGATGAAGCTCTTCACATTCCATTCTTGCTTATTATGTTCATTTAGATGCATTTGTCAATCTATAAGTGCAGTTGATTAAAATTTTTTTAAATTTTCTTTTTTTTTAAAGGAGCCCGCTACATGAAAAAAATGCAAGTCAAAGTGGTCACAACCTAGAAGTCTGCAGAGACAGGAATAACTAGCAAGTAGATACTATGTTATTTTACTATGCTTAAGTATATAGACTTCAGTAGTGTTCTGGGAATTTTACTTTATAATGACTAAATAGTAATTTTAAATTTACACTTAGCAGATTTTGTGTTAAATTATATTACAAAAATAATTAGGAAGAAAAATGGTAACTATGGGTTTCAGGAAATTCATTTTCTTTCAGTAATAACGAAATTATTTTGGTAAGAATCATGAATTTAACTATTGTATCCTCTCTCAGTTCTTAATTTAAAGCCCAAATTCAAAAATTACTTTCTCATAAAAGAATAAAGGAATCTCCTTATGGCATGTGACATATCTATCCACTATTTAAATACATTGATTCTCATAAACCATTAATAAATATTATTTTATAACCATGCTTGAAGACATAGAGTGAAATTACATTCACTTTTGAAGGTTACATTTCAAAAACTCAAGGTGATATCAAATGAAATCCAGGCACAACGCAGGAACTTTTTATTTATCAGTATTCTCTGACATTTTCAAGAAATGAAATTGGAGGTTCAGTAATAAAAACATGCAGTGTTTGGGTAAATGGATAAAATAAATGAACTTAAAAATGTGGGAAGGATAAGTAAGATTATTTGGATGGAAAGAAGAATCTTTGCAAACCTCATTGCTCCATATTAAAGTGGTCAGAGTGTAATCTTCACAAATGTATCTTGAAGATTGTAATAGAATCAGAGAGTGGTAAAGCTAAATGGATTTTATAAAGTATTTGCATCAAATATCTCATTGGTATAAAGGCGGGAACTAAGTTTGCAATTAGAAACTACTTGAACATGTTAAAATTGCATACAGATCTACATATATACATACATATATTATATACATACCTTGTTTTCAAGATAAAACTCACTGCATTTAGTTCTTAATGAAATAGGTATTTTCAGTAGCAATGGCTATTAAAATATATTTGCACACAGAAATGTATAAGAAAGTATGGCAGTATCCACAATCCAAATATTTTAGAAATTGTGCATAAATCTTTCATACTTAAAATTGTATGGTGGTAGATCTTTCTATACCTATATAAAATGAGAAAAAATGTGCTTCAGTTGCTTGGCAGTACAGATTCCTGAAGCATTCTACAGTCCAACAATGTTTCTTCCTTTTCAATCTTTGAAGGCTTTATGAAAGACAAGTCATTACTGATAAATAACTCCCAGATCAGCCCTGTAAAATACTTAGCCACTTGAAGGCACACATTTAGAATACTAAGCAGTGACTCAGTGCAGATGAAAAACATTTTTTGTAATATAAATTATTAGCTCTTAATATATCTTGTTTATAAATTTAGACTTTTGACTTCAATTGTCATCAAGTAACACAAGCTTACACGATGAGGAGGTGGAAAGGAAAGCACTTCAGTTTCAGCTCAGAAGCGAATAGAGAAAGCCATAATTTAACATGAAGTAAAAAACTTGAAGCAGAATTAGTAAAAAAAAAAAAAAAAAAAGGGCAAACATCAGGTAGCAGTATGAGACTAGACTGTAGGAAGGAGTTTGGTGCTGGGAGATCAGGAAATAGATGCTTGCTGTAGTTCAGGTGCACTCGCGTGGCTGCGCTAGAGATGTAGAGGAAGACTGGATTGCAAAGAAGTATGTTCTTCACACAGTTCCACAGGAACTTTGTTTGGATGACTAGTGATCACAGTATTTGAGATCTGAAACATTTCAAAAAGAGCAATTAACTTTCAATAGAGGGTGTTAAAATGGCACTTTAATTAGGAATGTGAAATTGTGAAATTTGTGTGCCTCCAGTATAGCAAAGCAGAGACGATCAAATAATTGTGGGGATGGTGGAAATACAGAACTGGAGCTCTAGGCCCAGAAGACATATGGACTGATTCATCCGCATAGAGATGGCAGTTGAAGCTGCCAGAATTTAATCAGACAAGAAACATACCGAGGGAAAGGGGAACGTTGCCAGAGGTGGAATTCTGAGGCTTACCGGTACTCAATCATTAAACTTCTGTTTGGAGAAAGAGGAATCAAACACAGACATGGAAGTACGAGGAAAACTGGCTTCCTGTGTCTTTGTTTTGTTGTTAGAAGAAACCAAAGAAGTAGAGAGATTCAAAGAGGTCAACAGTGTTAAGTGCTCCTGAAAAGTCTAGGCAGAGTTTGACTGAGAAAGAAAAGGCTTTTGGATGTTGCAATTAGTCAGTAAGTGGGAACACCAACAGAGCTCATCCAACTATGGACACCAGATTTTTTTTTAATCCCTTTCAACATAGTGTGTTTATTCTCTACTTTTCCATCTTCCTATATCAGCCCCCATGACTAATCTGTGTTTTCAGATTTATCTATAGGCATAGTTTTATTTGTATAATCAGATTTACTTGTTCCAGAATAGCATTCAAAATATCGTTATAAATACCCTAAGACGTCCCATAATTTGAATAGCACTCAATTTAAGGTACACCCATGAATGTTAATTAGTTAATATTATTCTTGGATAATCTTATCCAATATACATGACCTGTCATTATTCCATTTAATAACCTTATAAATAATTTTTCATTTTAGACTGGCAGCAAATATGTTAATAATATCACAAATTATAATTTCAATCTTAGCACATAGTAGGTACATGTAAGTCATTATTGATGGAATGAATGAATGAGTAAGTACTTTTCTCCCTTTGGTTCATCACCACATTCCCATTCTCTTTTTAAGGGCTACTCTGTCATTTACTTGCAGAAAATACACTCAGCATTATCTAACTATCTTCAAACACTCAAAAGAACAAATAGGACTAAGAAGAAAATGAGATTATGTAACACTTTTATGTGAGATTTTCCAACTAATTCTCATTAGTGCTGTTTTTATTTTCCTGCCCTGGCAATAGAGTCTTAATTTTCATAGTTGTAACCAGGGCATAATAGCCACTAAATCTTTTTAAACTTTTTGTTTAGAAAGGGATTACTCTTAAATTTTTGTATCAATTTCTTTTTTTACCCACAATAAAAAAGGCTCTGTTGTTTTATTTCAGATTACATAAATAATTTGTGCTCACTGTAAAAATTTCAAACAGTGCATAAAAGTATGATAAAGAACATAAAAATCACTTTAAAAACCTCTCAAATTATAACTACAATTAACATTTACTTTCTTGGTGGTTGTCCACTTTATCATTAAGAAATCCCCCTTTTTTTCTCTAATAATGCCTTTTGCTTTAAAATATGTTCATTTTGTCTTTGGTACAAACACCACCAGCCTCATTTGTTAAATATTTGCATGGTCTTGTTTTTTTTTGTTTGCGTTCTTCTTTCAGCCTTCTGGTTTTTATATTTACAGTCTCTTGTAAGTATCATATAGTAGCCTTTATTAAAAATTAGAATCTGATAATATTGGTCTTTACTTGGAGTATTTAATCAAAATAGATATAAAGTTGGGTTTATCTATCTTGTTGCTATTTATGTTCCCTTTAACCCTCCTAATGTTTTCTTTTTCTTTCCCTCATTACTTTCTTTTGGATTCTAGAATGTATTAGATACTTCTTGTTACTCTGGTTTTTTTTTTTCTATGTTAGCTTATTAGATATACATTCTCTTACTGTTCTTATAGTGGTTACTCCAGGGAGTTCAATATTCTCCCTTGACTAACACAAATAGTTACCTTTAGAAATCCCCTGATATTGCTAGAAGTTAGAAAACTTTAACTCCATCTTTTGCCATTATTATTGATATTCATTGTGATATTATTGTGATATTCATTGTGGTATTATTGTGACATTCATTAATACTTATTTTTTCTTTTTTCTATATATTCATACTTAACTGTATGTTTACCTATTTTACTGTTCTTCACTTCTTGTGTATCTGTTTTTCGATCTGGGAATAGTCTCCTTATGTCTGAAGAAATCTCTTTAATATTTCTTTTAGTGCCAGTGTGCTGGAAATAAATTTTCTTAGTTTTTGTTTCTCTGAAAATTCTTTGTGGTAGCTTTCTGTCTAAACTTTATGTTTACTGCTTATAGAATTTCTTTTGACACTAAAGATGTAATTCTACTGTCTTCTAGCTTTCATCCTTTCTGTTGGGAAGAATGTCATTAGCCTTACTGTTATTCCTTTGATGGTTATCTGTTTTATTGTTTAAATGATGGTTAAACCTTTAAAAATGTTTTACTTGTGATCACACACTCATAAAATTTCCCATCGTAACCATCTTTAAGGGAACAGTTCAGTGGCATTAAGAATACTAACATTGCAAAGCAACTGTCACCACTGTTCATCTCCAGAACTCTTTTGAAAATAAATACATTTTGAAAACTTTTACATGCCATCTAGTGTACACAAATGGTCCTTTCCTTTTCTCTTAGAATTATTGTTTTGAAAAACCTTCATCTCTGAGATTAGTTTTAGGTTAACTGCAAAAGCTGAGCAGAAAACACAGAGAATCCTATATCAGCACCAAACCCCACACACGCACAACCTCCTCCATCAGCATCCCGAACAAGAGTGGTAGGTCTGCCACAATCGCTGAGCCTACGCCAACGTACAGTCATCGTTCTAAGCTCATAGTGTACATGAGGGTTCGCTCTTAGTGTTGTATGGTCTATAGGTCTTGACATAACATATGTACAATTACTTATAGCCACCCTCATAGTATAATACAGAATGGTTTCGCTGCCCTAAAAAACCTCTGTGCTCTGTCCCCTCTAATCCCTAGCAACCTCTGATCTCTTTTCTGTCTCTCCAAGTTTGCCTTCTCCAGAATGTCACCTATTTGGAATCAGTTTTTTCAGATTGGCTTTTTTTCGCTCAGTAATGTGCATGTAAGCTTCCTTCATGTCTTTTTGTGGATTGAAAGCTCATTTATTTTTAGTAATGAATAATATACCATTGTATGGATGCACCACTGTTTACTTATCCATTCATACTGTATTCTCTTTAATGTCTGCATTAAATTTTATATCTGAATATCTATGCAAAACATTCCCCTCCTTAGGGACAATTTGCTCTGTTTCTAATCCTTTGTTGCTTAAAATAATATCATATAAGCAAACTAATTTTTTATTTAGTTTTGTTTCCAAAAGAATATATATCCAACCATAGGTTTATTGAGAAATGGGTACATTTAAAAAAATTACATGTAAGGTATTTTCAAAAATTATTTTATTGTGCTAAGTATACATAATATAAAAGTTGCCCTTTTAACTTTTTTAATGTATATAGTTCAGTGGCATTAAGTACATTCACATTGTTCAAAAAATTACCTTTAAGCTCATATAGTTCAAAAATCAAAAGCTTCCAAATGATATAAACTAAAGATGGTTTCTTTCAACTCTATCCCCACCCAACTAGTATCCTTCTGTAGATAAAGGGAACTAGTATTATCAGTTTCTTGTATAAATCTCCAGAGATATTTTTCACATATGTACACACATATATTTTTCTCTTTTTATATTTTTATATTTTCTCCTTTTATATTTTATATATTTCACGCATATGTACATACATATATTTTTCTCCTTTTCCATAGAAATCAAAGCATATTAAAATGATGTTCAATGCCATGCTTTTTCACTTCATAGAAAATATTGGAGGTAATTTCATATCTGCTCATAAAGAACTTTCTGATTTTATTATTTTTTTGTATAAAGTAGTACATTGTGTGGGTTTATATAATGTCCAGTCTTTTGCTGTCACAAACAGAGCTACTCTAAATGATGGCCTACAAGGTTGTTTGCATCCATTCAAGCATATTTAGGGGAAATGTTTTTCTGTAATTTTGGTAGATTTTGTAAAATTGCCCTGCATAAAGCTTCTTCCAATTTTTACCACTATACATGATGTGGTGATTATGACTTTCTAAATTTAATAGATAGATAATGTACTCAGACCTGTGATGGTTTACATTTCCACAAGATTGTATATGTAAGTATCCTTTCCCTACACCACTATGCAGAAGTAGGGTGTAATCACTCTTTTCTCATTTTTTCATTCTGTTGGGTATAAAGTAGTATTTGAGTTACTTCAAGTTGCATTTTTCTGACATGAGAGAGATCTAGCATTGTTTCATATGTACGTTAGTCATATGCTCTTCTATAAATTGCATATTGATAAACTTTGCCTATTTTTGTTGGGTTGGCTTTTATCACTTTATAACTACTTTTGTATTTGATACGCACCAGTCCTTTTTTCATTCAAATGCATTGTAAATATTTTCCACAGCTAATATTTAATTTTTTAATGTTAGTTTTTGCCATTTTTAGGTATATGAGACTAAACACTTTTTTTTTTTTTTTTTGAGTTGGAGTCTCTCTCTGTCACCCAGATTGGAGTGCATTGGCACGCTCCCAGCCACCGCAGCCTCAACCTGCTGGGCTCTGGCGATCCCTCTGCCTCAGCCTTCCAGGTAGCTGGAATTACAGGCGTGCACTACCACACCGGACTAATTTTTTGATTTATTGTAGAGATGAGGTCTCACTGCCCAGGTGGGTCTCGAACCCACGGGCTCAGGCATTCCATTCACCTCAGCCTCCCAAAGGGTTACAGGCTGAGCCACCGAGCCTGGACGCATCTTCTTACTGTTACTTCCCATGGCAGAAGGGGTGAGGGAGTGTCTGGAATATCTCGTCTGAGGATCTCCTCTAAGCGGTCTACCCTTATGGCCTAATTGTCTCAAAAAGGCTCCATCTCTTGATACTTTACCTTGGGAGTTAAGATTTTGACATATGGATTTTGGGGAGCCCTAAACACTCAATGATGCAGATGGGCATCAAGGATAACACAGATGTGTAAGTTACAGAAGCATTCGGGCCTAGTTTTTAAAAATGTACGCTCTGGGGTTGTGTCGTCAAATGGAAAATCGAGCAACATCATTTATGACTTTAAAGTTGAGTGCATGACTTAACCTTTCATTGCTTCTGTTTCCTTATCTGTAAAAAAGTAATTCTTGTACTTGCTTCTTTAGATTACTCAAGTGTGAGAATAAACAAACTGCAACTAACAAAATTGGCAAAACCCATGCCACACCTCAATGAGGTATTCAGAGCTATTCATAAGACGTAGGCATGTGAGAACTGTAGGAGCAATGGATTCGAGCAGGAAGCAGCGGGATTCGTGGCACATAGCATGCGATAAACATTACTTCTAGTACTTGCTTGAGAATCAAGAAGCAAGTCAAATTGGAAAAATTTATTTCAGAGGAGAAAGTATGTAGAACAGAATTTGTATGTGGAACATATAAACCCATTCTAAACATTTTTTTGGGGAAAAACTTGTTATCATAGTTTGTAAAGGAGTAAAACTGCTAAAATTCTACACAAAACTGACACATTTTTTTTTTAATACTGGGGTTCATTTATTCAACTAATGTTTACTCAGCATCTATTATATGCCAGGTACTGTTCGAGGTGCTGGGGATATAGCAATAAATACAGCAGATGAAATACACACCCCCACAAGAACTTGTGGTTTGTGCAGTGCAATGAGAGTTTAGGGCAATACATCTGAAAGACAAATTTTGACAACCTGTAAAAAATGGATCAGAAAAGGGAGAACTAGAAAATGTGGAGATCATTCAAGAGGCTGTTTCTTTTTTGAGATATGAAGTCACTTGTGGGTGGAGGAGGGACCCACACAATTTGTGGCGTTGTGTGGTTACTAGATTCTTGTAAATTAAATTATTTCTGTATGATAGGGACTTGCTATTTTTAAATAAATCCTCTTCTACTGTTGCTACACATAGTTAGCTAGTTATTTATTTGGTTTGTATATTTAGTTTCTTTAAAGTGTGATAAGCTTATGCTATAAAAAAATTCAGGTGACCCTTGAACAGTGTGAGAGTAGGGATGCCAATCCCCCATGCAGTCAAAAACCTGCATATAGTTTTGACTCCCCAAAAGCTTAGCTGGTAATAGCTTACTGTTGAGTGGAAGTCTTACTGATAGCATAAACAGTCAGCTAGCACATGTTTCATATGCCAAATGTATTATGTACTGCAGTCTTAGCATAAAGTAAGCTAGGGAAAGGAAAATGTCATTAAGAAAATCATGAGGAAGAGAAAATACATTTATTATTCAAGTGGAAGTGGATCCTCATTAAGGCCTTCGTCCTCATTGTCGTCACTGCCTGAGGAGGAGGGGCAAGAGGGAGGGGTGGGCTTGCTCTCCTGGGGGTGGCAGGGCAGGAAGAAAATCCACAGTATCTGTGATGGGCAGAAAGAGTTTTGACCCTCAAGGCCATGACGGGCAGAGAGAGGCGATGACCAGCGGCACCCTCCAGGCTCCCAGCCAGACTTGTGCTGCTCTGGAGAGCTCTGTGTGAGCCAGCAAGTCGACTTCTGTGCCCTGGGCTATTCCGACACCAGGCACATGCAGTTCGAATCTGTGTTTTCCAAGGGTCAACTGTACTAACCCCAGACCACATCCAAGTGCATATCCCACTGAGAGCACATCAGGCATTGTGTTTGATAGTCAGAGAGAAATTTAAAATAATGTAATATGGCACGTGATGAACAACCTAAAACTGAAAATCGATGGTTGCAGGTGAAAGGTGACATTTATGTGGGCATATATTCAAAAGCTAAAGAATGAAATTGATGACACGCTTCTTTAGATTCTATATAGGCACCAAAGTGTGCCAGTGTGCAACCTGAATGCCTGAATGCTCTGAATGTTATGAGAGCAAAGGAAGACTCTCTAGGATGAGCTACCAAGTAGTCATCACAGGAGAGGGACGCTGGAGGCAAGCAGGGAAGCTGACATAAACCATGGTTGGCTCTCCAGGCTGCGATGGGCAGAGAGGGACTAAACCAGCTGCACCTCCAGGCTCCTGGCCAGACCTGTGCTACTTTGGGGAGCTCTGTGTGAGCCAGCATGTTGACTTCTGTGACCTGAGGTGTTCCAATACCAGGCAAACAAGTTTTGAGGCTGCCACATCTGTCTGGCTGTATTTTCGAGTGATCTGTGCTGAACAAAGTGCCTGAACCTTACCTGTGCTCTGGAGAGCACGTTCTACCTGCAATTGAGGAACCGGATTCTGCTGTTTAAACTACACCTGGGACCATAAACCTAGAGAGGGAGGGAAGGACTGAAGAGAGGGGAACTGACATTTATCAAGTAACTTCTGTGTAGTCCAAATACATTTATACACACATTTTATGACTTCGCTCTTGTGCTATCTCTGTGAGAAGACAAAAAAACTGAGGAGCAGAGAAGTTAGTTAAGTGGCTTTTCAAGCTACCACAGTTCCTAAAAGGAGAATCAGTATTACAACCTATTTCTGTATGACTCAAAGGACTATCCTAGTTCTGTTTTGCCTCCAGGAGGAGTTTGCTTGAGAGAAATCAGATGGAGAGAATATAGTAAATAAACTTTATCACCATAAC
Organism: Carlito syrichta; assembly: GCF_000164805.1. NCBI lineage: Eukaryota > Metazoa > Chordata > Mammalia > Primates > Tarsiidae > Carlito > Carlito syrichta. The sequence goes on along the minus strand of NW_007246691.1, from coordinate 338,819 downwards.
AAAACTCTATTGGGCCATAGGCTTATTAAATAAAAATGCAAAGACTTTCTTGAAACAAAAACAAATGGCAATAACTTTGCTGATGCCACTAAATGCAGCGCCTCTGGCAGAAGTGTGAAGGGTGGATTGGTGGAGATCATGGCAGGGCATAGGGATAATGGCTACCAGGAACAGCCATAGGACGTCCAGAGAGCAATGCCAAGTGGGTTTCTGAAGCACAGGACAGAAATTTGGCTACAGATGTGGATTCAGAAGGTTTTACCGTGAAGATGAAGGTTAAAGCCAAGGGTACAAATGAGATTGCCCAAGAAAAAATACAAAGCAAGGTGAGAAGACAGTTGAGAGCAAGACTAGGGTTAAAAACCAGGGAAGGGGGGCATACCTCACCAACAGAGTGCCTGCATAATGAACATTTGTATACCTAACCCTGAACTGTACCCCATGTCTCTAAAATAATTTTTTTTTTTTTAGAGAGGTAGGAAGAGAGCCAGAGTAATTCGAGTCCACGGGGTGGGGAGGAGGGGCATGAGCGAAAAGAGTGCTAAGGAAAAATAAATGGTCAACAGAGTTAAATAAACACTGCAGAGAACTTTAAGAGTTCATAGAATCTGGTGTTGAAGATATTTTGGGAACCTGTGGGAGAATTTTATAAGCATGTAGGTGGAGCAATTGCATGTGTCTTAGGTTGGGTTCCTGGGAAACAGATAAAGATTTACGTCCAGGGATATCGGGTGGTGCTGAGTAGAGAGAGAAACTGAGCTAGAATGAGTTGCAACAAAGACCTCCGTGGAGCCTGGGTGTAGCACTGGAGAAGGGAAAAGCCTTCAGTATTGTGCCAGGGTGAGGCAAGGCAGCTGGGCTTTCGAACTAGCATCAGCCAGTCATTGGCAGGCAATGCATTTCAGGTGAAGTACTTGCCTTCGGTAAGGGGCCGTGCCCTGAGAGGGACTTGGCTATAAGCCGTTAGCAGGCTGCCTTCTGGCAACTGGAAGGACTCATGGTTTCATCCTGTAAAGCAGTCTGGGCTGATCAGCACCTCTCAGCATCCCAGGAGTGGAGAAAGCAAATGTAGAGGCTAACCTACTATTTTCAATACTTCGCAGTAGAAGATTTTTATAAGCGCAGTCACTGATCCTCACTTCCAGATTCTTCCCCTCTGCCATCTTCCTGCCGTCCCAACTCCTTTACTCCTTTTGCCAGATTCTCTTCTGAAATAGATGCTGCATTCACTCATGTGTCTTCCAATTAAGCTGCTCTTTTTTGTTTCTCTCTTTTCGTTAATACCAATGAGATAAGTAACCATGGCTTCTGGTAGATTAATTTCCATTAGAAAAGGGGCTTTCAGTAGAGGCTTTAAGTTAAGAAATTTAGATTAGTACAAACCAAAACTTGATTATTATTTCAAGGCTCTGACTGCATTGAAGAGTTTTACATATTTATGCGGGATTTCACATTTCCTAAGAAGAAGATGGGAAATAAACAAGCTGCAATTATATATATGAAGTCTTACCATAATCTCATGCTCACAAAAATACAAAAAGTTTAAATAAATGCTTGTTAATCATTTTGGCAGTTATTAATATGTGGCACCTCTAAGTAAAAATAGTTCCCAGAAGAGATTTGAGTCCACTTGCACTTATATGTCAACCATTTTTATCACCTTGTATCTTTCTGTTCCCTGTAGGTGCTTAATACAACAACAGTGGTCTCAGGCAGTCATCTACGATGTGTATTTACTGACACTTCTATTACTTTTTTCAGAATATACAGTACCCAATTTTATTTATCTTTTTAAATTATCGATAGTTTAGTCTTTAAGCTATATTGGTGACAGGAAAATGTGAAGTTCTACCTTATTAAATCTCCATTTAACCAAAAGCAATTTCCGAATAACATCCCCCACAAAAAACGGAATTATGTAACAGCTTTATTGAGATCCAATCAGAAAGTATTTGAAAAAGGAAGATTTGTTCCTGCTTTGAAAATACCATATAAACAAACAAACAAACAAAAAATAGTCCCATCTGTCAAGTTGCCTGGAGAATGCATTTAACAAGGAATGGAGCTACATTAAAGGCCATAAAATATGCAGCAAGGGAAAAAAGGGCAAAGCCATCCTGCAGTTCATTGGCTTCCCCTACTGTGCAGGGTACTCCTTGTGAACAAGACAGATTGGGTAGTTATTGCTACATCAAAATATCTGCCACAGTGAAGAGTAAGAGATTTGGAAAGAGAATAGTGGACTCCAAGTTTCAGCTCCTTCTATGATCATTAGCCAAAGAAATGTGAAAATTAATTACATTTTCTTTCATTTTCAGGGAGCAGATCAACTTTTTCTACCAGTAAAATAAATCTTATTTGCCATCAAAGCGCCTGCAACTCCATTAATATCATTCCCAATTTGGCAAATGAAAGAAGTGAGCCCTGACTTAAAGGTTTGGAGCTAAGCCCAAGGGAAAGGAACAGCTTGCTGAAGGGTGTGCTTGTAAGCTAGGTAATGGCAATAGTGTAAACCCACAACTATGTTACCAAACTGTGGAAGGAATGCAAGAAGATAGGGCTTGTTTGGAGGATGCTATTAGAAGAGAAACTGTTCCTAACTTATCCCTCTGAAAAAGAGAGGCATAATAAGCATATGTAGGCACCCTTTTCAAAGGTAGCTTTTTGTTTGAATTGTACTTCAGAAAGGTGTTCGCTTTGCTGTTAGATAACAAATCGGAAAAAATGTTACCTGGGACATGATGTTCAATGCCAGACTTACTGAAAGTGGTCTCCGTCTGTAAATGTTAGTAAATCTATCCAAGGATTCTCTATCGATGCATTATTTTTTGGGGGGAGGGTACAGAGTCTCACTCTGTCCCCCAGGCTGGAGTGCTGTGGTGCAATCCCAGCTCACTGCAACCTTGACCTCCTGGGCTCAAGCAAGCCTCTCACAGTAGCCTCAGAGGAGCTGGCACTACAGGTGTCCACCACCATGCTGATTTTTGTAGAGAGGAGGTCTCGCCGTGTTGCCTAGGCTGGTCTCCAACTCCTGGACTCAAGTCATCTTCCTACCTTATTCTCCCAAAGTGCTGGGATTATAGGCGTGAACCACTAGACCTGGCTATTGATGCATCTGGAAAACAGGAGAACAACATCAGATGTTCTGAGCAGTTTAAAAGCACTTATGAAACAGGAGCTGCACTCTTAGATGATCTTGCTCATTAGCAGTAGGAGTTATTTGGTATTTCCAAGTAGACTGTGAAAATGTTCTCTCTCCTGTCCCTAAGTTTTCTCATTTATAGGGCCAAAAACAACATTTTTATTGCTAACTACCTTATTGAAAACACTAGTCAAAGTATTTTACTTCATTTCCTTTATACCAATGGAACTATTCTTTGAACCATTTAGTGCCTAGAAAATGTAATAAAATAGAAAAGCAGTCTTTCAATTAAAAACTAGTGTTACAAGTTGTGAAAATAATCCCAATTTAGTGGTAATAAGAATCACAAGTTGTGAAAATAATCCCAATTTAGTGGTAATAATAATCAGCTAATTTAAAAAATACTGATTTTGTTTTAAAAGTCTAGAACATAATTTCAAGAAAAATAGCTAAGTATTTTTTAAAATAAAGGAAATATAAGCACTATGGCAAAGAAACCGATTTTTTAAAAAGGTTGTTTATAGTTTTTAAAATTGGACTATGTAATACAATTTGATAAAAAATAGAAAACATATACAATTAATTGTTCAAAGGAAGATGTACATAATTATGAATAAGTTATGCTGTCACAAAGAAATTCCAAAAATCCTGGTTAAGTTTAAAAAAAAAAAAGAACAGTATACCTGAAAGCTGAAATCTTAGAAATAAATGATCTAAATATCTTGACCAAATTCAGGAACTATAAAACAATCTTTTAACATTCTGTTGTGAGGAAATGAAAGAAAACAGTGTTTCATAATGAAAACAGAGACAGTAATTAGAGAGAAATTAGATTCAGGTAAATCTAATAATGGAGTCCCCTGATAAAGAAAATATAGAGAATTCTGTAATATATATGGGCTTAACGGATTACTTGCGATATTTTTATTTTAAATTTTGACAAAGTGAGTGAAGAATTGGTTCTATCTCCTTTCATAAGCAAACCAAAAAAAACCTTAGTTTCCTTGAACTAAAAATTATATGTAAATGAGGACTGGGCTGCAGTTAACATGCTCCTTTGAAGACAGATGATTACCGAAATATACTTCTTATACAGGAAACTACTTAACCCCTTAGATGAAAAACATACTTATGGTTCATAGGGATTTCATGCATTCCTGAGAAGGTGGGGATTAATCAGTGGCTCGGGAATTGAACCAGAGGCTCTGTACTAGCCAAATGTGAAAGGATGCCCAATTCCTAGGGGAGAGTTCGTGTACTAAGAGATCTAGACATGTTCTGTAGAAAAGACAATTCAAGAAAATACACATGGCACATATGTGTTCTTACCTATTTAAGATGCCATAAAGTTAGAAAATCATAGAAATGGAAACCAGTGGATTCTATACATAGATAGGACATTAAAAAAGGACAACTGGACTCAGATTATGTGACCACTTAATGGCATAACTGGGACTAGAATTCAATACTCCTGACTCTTAATTCAAAGCCCTTTAGTGGAATCCTGGCAAGATTCCTGATGATACTTGATGTTCCCTGTTAGACATGTAATTAAGCTTATAATTGGTCCTTGTTCCACTTCTCTGTGAACATAACTTTCTTCAGATTCTATGAAATGGCACATTATTCACCAAGCGACAGAGAATAGAATGTAAAATTAAGCAGTGAGGTAATTTCAAGTCATCTAGGAAACAAGAATACAAACATGATTGGATTATTTTTTATTTTCAGCTCGTGTTTCCTCATTTGCATTAGTTGAGTACCTGATTCATCTGTTAGCTACAAGTAACTCCCCATTCATTTTTATTTTGGTTTTAAAGAATGGGAAAAAAATGTTGTAAATTTGTGTCTTCTCTGTTGTAGCTTCAAGTTTCCTCTTCTACGTATCATCCCCAACATTTCTCTTCTTTAAACTATCAAACCATTCTTTGTGAGCACTAAAAACTACTCGCTTCTCAATACTGCATCTGTTTTTGTGCAGAGAAACCACATCTTTGCTAAAAATGTCATTTTGTCCAGAGGCATTTGGTTGTGCCATTATCAGATTATGCATCTTTATGAGCAAAAGTTTTCCATCTTAGAAATCAAGCTATCATGCTTTCTTGTTATTGTTCATTGTACTGATCTCCCACCAAGTAACTTAGCTAGAGTTAGCATCTCCTAACTAATTCCATGGTATTTTTTTAGGTGATTGTAAATGGGAGTTTGAGTTGATAAGAAGGTGCTTTTATTTGTTATAGGAAACATTGCAAAAGTTGGAGCCGTGTGTAAGATGACACAAATAGCAGGAGATTAAGGTTGGAAACATCGCATCTATTTATAAAGAATCCAACTCCTGTTTAACTGGTTTTGTGGAATATTAATTTTGTATCTTGTTACTAAACACAGTAATTGCAGAAAATTTAGAAAATATATATGGCAAAAATAAAGGGAAAGCATCCTTTGGCAACCAAAATAACTCCTATTAAGTTTCTGATAGGTCTGTCTGGACATACTCACACATGTACACACATACTCACCCCTGAGAAGAAATAATTCTGAATATTCAATTTGCTGAGCTATTGTTTTGCATTGGGACATATATGGCAACGATTTTCTCTCATTTGATATAATCAATTTTTGTTAAACCCAAAATTCAAAATCCGAGAGACCAGCAAGGAGCCAGCTCTGATGCAAACACACAAGGGTCTTTATTCAGGCTCGAGTCTGGGCTCACATTTGAAGCTGACACAGCAGCTCAGGGACAAGAGCCCCAACCCAGGTTAACACGCACCTTTTATACATAATTCTGAAGGGGTGGGGTGGCTTTACAAACTTGTGCACACAGGATTGGATAAAAACTATATGACGCAGTTACAAAGACTTTGATTGGTTGATTCGAGTTCGATTTGCGCGGGCTCAGGCTTAGTTACTTGTGATGGGCAAGTAACTGCCAAATGGACGGAATGGAATGCCAGATAAGCTAGGTTTACACAGTCACTGCATGTAAATTAACTTTGGCATGGGAGCCGGAGGTTTGAACCAACATAGAGCCCAGCAGGAGAGTGGCTAGTGCCTCAGAGTCTACTGCAATCTAAGCAAAGGAATGTCCGGGAGGGGCTTATTGCTTAACATTCACACACTGCTAGCAGCAGTTGCAGAAGCAAAAGAAGCCAGCATGGCAATTGGGACAAACAAAAGCTTAACAAAGTTCTAAGTACAAACACTGCTTAAAACATTGTATAACTATACAATCAGTTACTACCCGGCACCCAACATGTGCCTAGTTCTATGGGGTCTGAGGTAGGATTTAAAATACTAAGAATTTATAAAATATAGTGAACGTGAGGTAGGAATATATAAAATGCAATGAACGCTTCTTTTACAGCAAGTATAGTTTTGTTTTTTTTTTAATTTCTTGGGTCTCTCAATTTATTTAAAAATAGTAATATACTATATGAATTTTGCATGGTTATTACTTCTGAATGAATGAGAGCTATATGAACCAGAGTAGAATTGAGATGATAAATGTGAACATCTTATCAAATTCATCTCCAGCATTATTTTAACGGTTGTAAAGAATCGTATTATAAGTGCATTCTATATTTATATAACCAAAACTGCTGAGGCTCCATTTTTAAGCTCTTCTAAATTTTCTTTGCTTTTATAAACAATCATGCATAACTTTGTACATATTTTACTATGGACAAGTTTTCAAAGGTAGAATTACTATTCAAGAAAAATGTCTGAATTACAGTTGTGAACTCTTTATTTCCTGTTTCTGTTGACAATTTGGTTTTAGTTGGCATGAGACAATTTCCAGTCCGGTTTTAGTGCACTGTGGACAGAATGACTGCTAAATGATTGTTTACAGTTGTGTAGGTGAATAACATGCTTATCCAGTGGCGATACACAAGGAAACATCCTGAGAACAATAAAATATTTTCTAGATTTACGTAAATATGTACATCTACAAAAAAGTGTTAAAGATGGAAAAAGGAACACCCATATATCCTTTACCAAGATTTAACCAATTGTCAACATTGACCTTCATTAGCTTTAAGTTTCAGAAATTATGACAGTGCGTCTTGACATATTTCCTTCTATCTGTCCTAAATTAAGGACTTTCTTGTCCACAACTGCAATGTAATTATCAGGCCTAAGAAAATTTACAATAATTCTATATTATCATATATTAGAACTTGGACAGTGTTTCAAGTTCTAATAATAAATGTTGCATTCTTTACCTCGCTCAGTTTTCTTTAGAAGAGACCATTCCTACTTCATTGGGAAGATAACTATTATGATAGAGCTAGTAATTGGGTATTTAATATTTCAGCCTTTGCTAAATCACTTTGCTTTGTCCTTGCCTCTTAGAGAGAAAGCAAGGAAACTTTTTTATAATTACTACTTTTCTATTTTGCAGTTTTTTTGCAGAAATAAAAATTACTTAATGTTTTCTTTGTGTTTTCATGTAATTCAATTTGATTTGATTGATGGTGAGATATTTGAGATTATCAAAAGCCAGTTTTCAAAAATACCACATCAGTGTTTGTGAATGAGCTAAGTGCAAATTCTTTCCAAGAAAAACATCTTTTTATTTTATTTTAATTTTTTGTTTAATTTTAAAGATGTGGGGTACAATTCAGGGTTAGGTATACAAATATTCTTTAAGCAGGTATTCTTGTTGATGAGGTGTGCCCCCCCCAACCTGGCAGTTTCCCTCAAGTGCCAATGCCAACCCCCCTCCCCTGGCAGTTTCCCACTACTGCCAATCCCTTTCTTACAGTATTATGATAATTCTTCAAGGTTCACTTATGAGTGAGAACATATGATACTCAGTTCTTTGTTTCTGTGAAAGATCACTCAGTATTACAGACTCTAAGTCTATAATCCAGGTGGCTGTGAAGTTCATGATCTTGTTCTTCTTTATGGCTGCGCAATATTCTATTGCGTATATGTACCACATTTTTAAAATCCAGTCCTCTTTTGATGGGCAGCACGATTGGTTCCATGTTCTTGCTACTGTGAACAATGCTGCGTTAAATGTAACAAGTGCAGGTATCTTTTTCATAGAGTGATTTGAATTCTTCCAGGTATATTCCCATTAGGGGCATTGCAGGGTCATATGGAAGGCTGATTTTTAGATCTTTTAGGAATTGCCACATTGTCTTCCACAGAGACTGTACTAGTTTACAGTCCCACCAACAGTGTAGAAGTGTTCCCTTTTTGCCGCATCTTCTCCAACATCTGTTATTGCTGATGGCCATCCTGAATGGGATTAGGTAACATCTCAGTGCAGTTTTAATTTGCATTTCTTTGATGACTAGTGAGGCTGAGCATTTTTTCATGTGTTTGTTGGCTGTTTATATGTCTTCTTTTGAGAAGTGTCTATTCATATCTTTTGCCCACTTTGTAATGGGACCGTTTGTTTTTTCTTTTCCGCACTTTTGAGTTCCTTGTAGATCCTTGATGTTAAGCCTTTGTCAGACACATAGTTGGCAGATATTTTTTCCCAGTCTGTGGGCTGTCTCCCTTCTCTCTTGAGGGTTTCTTTGGCTTTGCAGAAGCTTGTCAGCTTGATGAGGTCCCACTTGTCTATCTTATCTCTTATGGCATGGGCACTTCAGGTTTTGATCAGAAATTGGTTGCCAGTTCCAATTTCCATCAGGGTGTCTCTTGCATTTTCTAAGGTTCTTATAGCTTGAGGTTTTACATTTAGGTCTTTGATCCATTTAGAGTTGATTTTTGTATATGGTGATAGGTAAGGATCTTGTTTTAATATTCTGCATGTGGTAAGCCAGTTTTTTCAGCACCATTTACTGAATAGGTTCTCCTTTCCCCAGCCATTGGTGGTGGAGGGTTCGTCAAAGATGAGTTGGTTGAGAAGTTGAGCTTTTGCTTTTGGAATCTCAATCCTGTTCCATTGATCTACATGCCTGTTCTTGTACCAATATCAGGCTGTTTTGATTGTTGTAGCTTTCTAATAGAGTTTAAAGTCTGGGAGCGTGATTCCTCCTGCTTTGGTCATTTATGTTTCCTGGCTTTGGGACTGCCTCATCTGTCTAAAGTGGGTAAAACTGGCTTCCCTTTGTCTTTGTGGTGAGACTCACAGCAGGCTGTCCTTCAGTTAACGCTACTGTTGTGCCATACTCATTGTCATCTCCACTTTGCTTTGATATTGTCAGTCTTTGAGTTACTTTGAGGCAAAGAAGTTGTAAAAAGTTCTTAAAGTATGAGCCTTTTTATGTGAAGGCATTGAAGATGACCTTTTTGCCTTGGTCTGTATTTTGTTGACTTCTTTACAGCGAGCTCAGAGCCTGTGGGTGCCAAACTTAAGTTTTTAGACATCCGGTTGCTTTGCATATAGACTAAATAATCATATCTTTAGTTACTGAGAGCCTGCCTGCTTTGTATGAACCTCCAAACTTCACCTAACATCCTCTTGCTATAGATAAAAGATAAGCCCTGTTGCTAAAAAGACCTCAAAGGGCTACCACCCTTGGTAGCCTTCTGACCCAGAAACCCACCCCCCACCTGGTCTCCGAGCGACATCACCTAAACATAGCAGCCCCTGTCCAGCTCCCTTTTTTTCCAGGAATTTCCTTGCCCTAGTTCCCTTTCTGTGAGGTGACTCCACGCTGCTGATTCTGGAAGGACTGTTACAGAACTCTTGCAAACCTGTCCAAGTGCCACCTGGTAAAGCTTATTGTACAATACTGCCATCTTGCGGCCCTGGCTTTTCCTTGGTTGGCCCTCAAATCTTCGAACTCATCACATTCTCATACTTGAGTTTTGGGTCCAAGACTAAGAAGCTTAGAGACTTTTAATAAATACCAGGCCTGGAATTTGCTCTTTTGCTTTTCAAAGACAGGAAATAAAAGGAAGGATGGGCTTTGGTCTACATTTATTTTATGAACTCACCTTAGGGAATTTGATTGTAGGCTCTTCTGTACTTGTCCAAGAAGAAATCTGACTATTGGCAGAAATTGCCCTTTTTTATTCCAGAGGATGACATATCTTGTCTGGGCTTACTGATAACTGCTTTGGGTACCAAATGGTGGCTGAATTGCTTGAGAAGGGCCTTTCTATTTCTCACTGAGACCACAGGAAAAGGACAATGTTCCAAGTTCTAATAAGTAATGCTGCATTGATTACATCACTCCATTTTATTTAGAAGGGAATATTCCTGCTTTATTGGGAAGAGAACTGTAAAGACAGCTAGTAGTTGTCAGAGCTGTCATCTGAATCCAGATCTTACCATTTCATGGCTCTGCCTTCTCACCTCTTGCATTATCTGCAAAATACTTACCTTCAGTTAAGTAGTTTACAGTATCTCTGAACATGAATACAAATCTATCAAAAAACATTTTACTGCAAATTTGTACTTTATTTTTTTATTTCCAATTCATCATAAAATTGAAACCTGGAACATTTTAAAACAAAAAGCCTACCTTTTAAAAATTGCCTTTCTGTGTTGTTCTTACTCTACAGTGCGTTAGTTTATCAGTAGGCTGCTGGTTGAGCCAGTTGCTTGGGGAGATTGAATAGTACTCCTTTGAGAGAAAGAAAAGGAAAGGTGATTTTTATTTTAAAACACACACACACACACACACACACACACACACACACACACACACACACACTTTTTTGTATCTATTAGTTGTAAAGAAGAGGGTACATCCCACTGGGGAAAAAAAGGTGGTTAATGTAAGAGAAATAAGACACACAAAAAGCTAAACTGTTTTACTTAATAAACTATCATGAATTACAAATTTGAGTCATGGCAGCTTGAGAAGTAAAAAAAAGTCTTACGTGAACCTGAGACTCAAAAAATAGTAGATAGGCAGAAACAAGTTTTTGAAGGACTCCTAATAGTTTAGAAATATGTAGGACCTGGAAAAAGATGGCTAAGTGAGCAGTCCCTTAGAGAAGAAAATCAGACTATCATTATGCCCAAAATAGCAGCTTTTAGGTTAGTGAGTATAATACAAAACTCCTGTATTGAACAATAAAATGGGTTTGAGAGACTTGACTAAAAGCGTGGTAGCAATGGCTGGTCGCTATGGTAACCAGAGGTGAAATGATGCTGATGGGAAAGAACACTGTCACTATTGGGTGAACTTATGTATTAAGGACAGAGAGAAAGAACATTAAGTTTCTTTTTCCATATATTCTTCTCTGACTTGGAAAAGGCAAGATAGAGGGATAGGCACTAGCTAATAAACATCATAATATAAATCATACAGTTTTTCCTGATCTTGCTGGGGGCTGGCAGAAGGCAGGCCAAGATAAGGGTAAGCACGATAATTCAGTCTTAGTGACAGTGGGGGACAGCCATAGGACTTTCAGCACATCCTCTGCAAGCCCAGAAACACGGAAGAAATGGTTCCTATCCACCAAGGATCAGAACGATTTGATGCCATCTTTCTACTGCCACCCCTGTGTTGCAGCTGCAGGTTGACATGAAACGTACTGTCTCAGCATGAGAACAACACCAAAGAGCACAAGATTGTGAGCCGATGGGCAGCTTGTTTCTGGGAAGTTAATTGATTTGACTGCAGGCTTTGGTGTTCGTTATTTTTGCCATTGCTCTGGGTAGTATTTATGTCTTTCTTATCAAAGAAGAAGTGAGCTACTAACTGGTTAACTGGACAATTTACGTGTTAATTGTGCTAGGTAATTTGCATCTCATTTAATTTAATAAAGAGCTAGTTACTGCAGATACAAAGTCATATTTTTCTAAAAACAAATTTAGTTTGTGTACAGTGATAGCTATAAATCTGAATTTTTAAGACATCAGTCACCAGAGAAGAAACTGGCTACTGGTTTATGCTGTTAAGTCAATAGTTATCGTTAAGGAAACTGAATTCACTTGACATGTTTATAGTAAAAAATGCCCTTGTCATCTGTTAATGTGCTTTTATCACGACTCGGCGTTCACAGATTTCAGCCACATCAAAAAAAGACCACAAATTCAGACAGCAGTGGATGGAGGAAATAGACAATGGATGAGGGACTGGAGGCTCTGCTGTATCAGTGGTCTGTTTTCTAAACTGAAGGAGAGGAGTATACTGATGTATGATGGCTGTGCAGATCATGGGTGGCTGGATGAGTCTGCTCAGGCCGCCATCATGAACACAGTTGGGGTGGCTTCGGCAACAGAAATGCGTGTTCTCATAGTTTTGAGGGCTGAACGTCCAAGAGCGAGGTGACGGCTGGTTGGTTTCTCCTGGGGCCTTGCTCCACGGCTTGCAGACAGCTCCCTTCTCCCTTTACCCTCACATGGCCTCTTCTTTGTGCACACGCATCTCTGGGGTCCCTGCCTTCATTTGCAAGGATATCAGTTCAATTGGACCGGAGACCTGGCCTCATGACTTCATTTAACTTTAATTACCTCTATGAAGTTCCCATCTTGAAATGCAGTCACACCGGAGTTAGGAATTTAACACATTTGGGGAGGCCGTAATTCAGTTCATAGCAATTGCCAGTGTTCCTGAGCCCTCATAACTTGATACAAGGAATCTTTATTTGGTCTCTGTTGTGTGCCAAACACTGTGCTAGGCACCAGAGGAGTTGCAATGGTGTTATTCCTCAGGTTAGTGGGGCAGGGAGTCATCGAAGCAATTCTGCTAGGTGAAATAGAAACAACTGTGTTTTCTGAGCTGCGCAGGAACGCTCAGCGGGCACCTCCTGCCTAATCCTGCCAGGTGAAATATAGAATAAATGCCTGGCTGCATTGGAATTTCAAAAAAGCAACAGATGATTGTCTTAACATGGATGTGTCCCAAATGCTGCCATTGTTTATCTGGAATTTAACTTTTTTTGAGTTGGAGTCTCACTCTGTCGCCCAGACTGGAGTGCAGTGGCCGCTCCCGGCCACCACAGCCTCGACCTGCTGGGCTCTGACCATCCTTCCGCCTTAGCCTTCAAAGTAGCTGGAACTACAGGGGTACGCTACCACGCCTGACTGGTTTTGATTTATTGTAGAGATGAGGTCTCACCAAGCTGCCCAAGGCGGGTCTTGAACCTGCGGGCTCAGGCAATCCACTCACCTCTGCCTCCCAAAGTGCAGAATTACGAGCTGAGCCATCGTTGGTTGGTTTGTCTGTGGAATCCGGCAGCTCCATAATCCAGGGGTGACGTGTAACTTGAGACTTGAGGGAGTGAGTAAGAGCAGGAGCAGCATAAGAAACCCAAAGCGACAAAAGAACCGTGAACAGAAGAGAGAGGCTGCTGACTGGCAATGAGGCTAGAGGCTTCCCAGACACAGGGTTGGTGAGAACCCAGGTGAGAAGACAAACCTGTCGATGAATGGCCATAGAAATAGCAGAGACAGGACAGACGGAGACGTGCAAGAAACAATAACCTGATTCTAATGGACTCCTGAGATAGCAGAAGGGCAGGGAAAAGGAGATTCTCCAACCATGACTGGCCAATCTCTGAGTCTTGTTGATTATAATGTAATTTAGTTACTTATTAACTCAACTCTTTACTATGTCCGCTCCTGTCTTCTCTGCCTCCTTTTTGACCAAAACTGTTTCAGGAGCCTCTTGAATGGTTTACCAGCCATCTTCAAACAGCAAGAATCAAATGCAAATCTAATTAGATCCTTCCCCCACTTAAAACCCTCAGGACACTGCAAGATGAACATTCATCTGTGTAAGCCAATATAAATTATTCAGAAGGTGGTACTAACATTTAAAAAGCTGGTAGAGATTTGAACATAATTTTAAAAGAGCAAGGACAGAAATATAAAGACTGCGTGTGTGTTTATGCAAGTTATGTGACATAGAAAATCAGAAGGAAAACTGCCTAAACTGTAAAATCTAAATTCCAAAATCTAGGTGGAATAAAGCCAAGCAAGATGTAGGAAATAATTAGAATACTAAGTATTGCTTTTGGTAAAAATATGAACAATTTCAGTCAAAAAATTATCTTACCTGTGAAAAAACTAAATATCAAATAGTTTAGGACACTTAATTTGGTTTGCATCAGAATCAGGATTAGATTGTGGGTTTCCTAATATCTTAATGTAGTATATTTATAATCATGTTGCCTTATGCAAGTTACATATAACTAAGTAATATAGAATATCTTCAATGGGAATATTTCTGAACCAATAATGATTTAGAGGCAAAATGCATTTATGAATAAAATAGTTTTATTTAATCCTGTGTGTGTATACACACACACACACACACACACACACACACACATATATGAATGTGTTTAGTATCTTCAGATTAGTTAGATGGCCATTAGAAGATATTTATAAATGTGTATGTGTATGTGTTCATGTGTGTAAATATTGTAGGATAGCTCAGCAACTAGCTGTGAATGATTTGGGGTATAAGACTTATTTATTCAATACCGTTTAGCAAATTCTGCACTAGCATGGTTGGTTAAAGCAGAAAAATAGGGTGACTATTAATTCACAGATATATGCTATAGATGTTCGTTATTGTTAAATCTTTGTGACTGAAAATATATTAGTGGCTTCAATTTTATCAAACATGTCCTTACTGTTTACAGAGCCTAATTGTAGTATATAAATGACAAATTTTAAAAATTATTATATATTATTTTTGTACCCTGAGTAGAAAAACATTTCTGAGCTGTAGATTTACTAAGAATAACAAGATATTCTATTGTTAAAGAAAGTAGAGTTGGTATCTGGTCATGCTTATTATAACCTATCAGAGTATTATGCAGAACATAGATGCTACTGTAGAAAACATTTTGTAAGAAAGATGATTCATTATTTAGAAGCTACCCATACATGATGCCTAGGAAAGCATGACTATGCCTAGACTTTTCTTCCTGGTAAAACTTAAGAACTTCACATCATCAGTTGACTAGGAACGGATACTTTCTTTCTTTCTTTCTTTTTTTTTTTTTTTTTGAGTTGGAGTCTCACTGTCACCTTTCAAAGTAAAAATAATTCTGGAATGAGGAGGCTATGGTCAGGCGAATCCTCATAAAGAACTTGACTGTTTACCACAAAGACGCTAGTGTAAGTCTACATCCTGAGGAAGTTGGAAAAGACTTACAGAGATAGTGGTATTTGAGCTGTCTCAAAGATAGATGACTAAGACTTTTCCAAGTGACCAAAAAAAGAGTGAAAGTCATTCCAGGCAGAGAAAAACATTTGGAAAAAGCATAGAAGAAGAATGCAAGGGCATTGTAGATGCGTGTTGGGCCAGAAGAAGTTGGCAACTTTTAGGGGGAGGCCCTGAGGAAAGCAAGGAGGGAGAGAGCTACTAAAGAAGTCAGAGCAAGAAAAGAAGGCAACACAATCCATCATTCCAGCAATTTTACAAGGGGGAGCTACATTTAAAAATCTGACTTGTGACATGGAAAGCGGAAATGGGAAAAACAGCAGGTGCTGGAGAGGATGCGGGGAAAATGGAACACTTCTACACTGTTGGTGGGAATGTAAACTAGGACAACCTCTGTGGAAAACAGTGTGGGGATTCCTAAAAGATCTAAAAATCAACCTTCCATATGACTCAGCAATTCCCCTCCAGGAATATACCTGGAAGAACTCAAATTACTCTATGAAAAATTGAGAGGCCGAAATGAGAGGGTTGCCTGAGCCCACAGGTTCAAGACCAGCCTGGACAACTTGGCAAGACCTCATCTCTACAATAAATCAAAAAATTAGCCCGGCGTGGTGGCGCATGTGCCTGTGGTTCCAGCTACTTGGAAGGCTGAGGCAGAAGGGTTGCCTGGGCCCAGCAGGTCAAGGTTGCAGTGGCTGTGAGCATGCCCCGGCATGCCAGCCTGGGTGACAGAGCGAGAGTCCAACTAAAAAAAAAAATTAAAAGTAAAAATAAATATACATAAGTGAAAGTTTTCATGTAAAAGGGTAAAAAATTACTCTAAATTATTTAGTGTGTTCACTTATTTCAAAATGTCTATTTTACTCTGCTTTAACACTGCATGTTCTCAACTGCCACACATGCATGTAAACACACGTGCAAGCACAATGTGTATAGGTTCATTTAATGATTGCTTTTCTACTAAGAAACCAAGTAGATGATGCAGAAGAATAATGAAATCATGTTACTTTTCTGCTTCAGATTAGTTTTGGCTCTTGGTTCAGAGCCAATCTACAAAAATAGTTGTTGTTACTTAATGAGAAGCCAGGTGGATTTTATCTCCATTGCTGTTCATTTCTGTGCCTTGTTTTGTTCTCCATACATCCAGAAAATGTGAAACAGAAAGAAGATTTGTTCTGACTGCACTCATATGTTAATCTCACTGTAATTGCCAGAGGTAGACTGAGTTCTAACTGGGTCATGAAAGGAAGTAAACCATGGAATTTATATTACTAAAGGAATTATTTGGTCTGTGGCATTCCGTGTCAGTCAGAAGCATAAATATTCTTGATTTAAGGCTTAGCGCAGTATTTCAGGCTCACTCATCAACAGGAGTGCTACTGAGGGACACTTCTATTTGAAAAGTTTCCAGTGGTGATGATGGAAAACGGAATCTTAGAAATATTTCTCTTCCCATTTACTCAAGCTATTATAAATACGTTTCCCTGAAAACACACAACAAATGAGAGATGACCTAGTAAAATGCTGTAAATTGTATCAGTCTTCTATATATAAAGATATACCCTTCATTTAATCATTTACATGGTTCTATTACAATAGATCCACCTGCTCAAAAACTATGACCAGTTATAAACTTCCAAAAATATCTGGATTATTCACACATTGTGCTGAAGCTGTATTTGACAACTAGCCTAATTATCAAAATGAGACTGTATCTATAACTAAAATTGGAAAACTATGGGATTTGTAGACCATCTTGTTCAAGAAGTGAGAGAGAAATTCCCAGAAGTAATGTTCCCAGGCAATGACTGGAGAAGACTAAAGAGTTTCCTATTTGACTCCATTGAGTTAAATCATTAAATTGATTTTTGAAGCATAAATCAAAAGTAGAACAAGTAAAGATATAGATTTAAACCACCTCAAATTACACTTTGCTCCACCAAATGGATAAAGAATGAATAGAAACTGATAACATCTGCTGGCAGTGGTGCCAGGAAATAGGCATTCATGTCTAATATCCTGGAGAGTATCAGTTGGTAAAAATACTTGAGCAATTTAAAAATATTTATAAAGAAGAATAAGAGTATCCAAATCCTTTTTACCTAGTAAGAGCTTAAGAGTTTAAATCTGAGGTTATTAATTATAATTTGAAAAAAAATGTTAAACTATATATTTCTAGTGTTGTAAGAAGATTGACCAAATCAAATAGTAGACATATTGACAACAGAATAGTTCATAGTCTTTAAAATATATATGTGTTTCAAGAAATATTAATGATTTGAGAAAATATTCATAGTATACTGTTAAATTTAAAAGTATGACATGAAGCAATATATTTAATCTCAATAAATGTGCGTGTGTTTGTGTGTGTATATGTTTGGAGGGCAACCTTAAATGAATGATAGGAAACACTCTACTATGTTAATAGTGCTTTATGTCTTAAGAGTAAGAGTATTATAAGTTGTATTTTCTTACATGTTTATATTTTTTAGAATATTAATGATAAAATATATTACTTTCATGTTATGAAGAAAATAACAAATAAAATTCATTTTCAAATACATTTTGATTGTGCAGAATTATGTTTCCAAAATGACTAAATAGTTATTTCATTATTTCTATTTCTTGTCTATGTGCCAGCAAGATAATATTTATTAGTAAAGTATCACACAGGTGTATTTCACACTATCTGGTGTTTAATAGTATACTTTTGGCCAGGTGTAGTGGCTCACGCCTATAGTCCCAGCACTTTGGGAGTCCGAGGTAAGAGGATGGCCTGAGCCCATGGGTTCGAGACCAGGCTGGGCAACTTGGTGACACCTCATCTCTACAGTAAATCAAAAAATTGGCCGGACGTAGTGACGTATGTCTGTAGTTCCGGCTACTTGGAAGGCTGAGGTGGAAGGATCACCTGAGTCCAGTAGGCCGAGCCTGCCGTGGCCATGGGTGTGCCACTGCACTCCAGCCTGGGTGACAGAGATTACGACTAAAAAAAAAAGTGTACTTTCTAAGGTAATATAATTTCTATTTTTATCCTCTTCCAAAAGTTCTCCAGTTTACATCCATGAAGAATTTTTGATATCCATATTAGCATATAGTGCTCTCTCTCTTTCATAGAAGTGTTTCTTCTTCTGAATGAGATATGCCTGCCCATTTTCATTTGCTATCTCTCATATCAATTTCTCAAGACATTTGGCTCTTTGGGTCCAATTTTTAGGCTCAAGTAGTTTGTTATAATCAGTGTGTGTGTTGCTAAAAGACACGGAGGGTCATTTCTTTTCCTGGATGATGATTTCTGAGCGTGAATGGGCAATCTGTTCACTGTGGGGTTTGTTTTCTCTGTCGTGTCCCACATGTTTTTCCGAGTATCTAGTTTTATACTTGATGGCATTTTTTATTTGTTTCTGAAAGTGTAGTTTCAAATCCTCTCCAACAGGTTGTGAATCTAAGGCCAAACAAAATTTCCATTTGGGCTTCATTTATTTATTCATTAATCTGTACAAAAAGAATTTTCCTGAGAACATATTATATATCTGCCACATAATGTCTGCTGTGTATCAAGAGTGCAAGTAAAAGACAGACTCTGCAGTCTTATGACTAGCTCATGGTACTTCGAGAGACTGGCAAGGAAACAGTGGTAACAAGTCTGCCAGAGTTGGGCCCTAGGCTCTGTAGATGTCAGAGAAGAGCCACCTAATGCTTGGCTGGAAGCTAAGACAGGTATTGTATTAGTTTTCTAGGGCTGCCAAAACAAAATACCACAAACTGGGTGGCTTAAACAATAGAAATTCATTGTCTCACAGTGCTTGACGCTAGAATCCCAAAATCAAGGTATTCTACTGTTGTGTTTTTTCCTGAGGGCTGTGAGGGAAGGATCTGTAGTTTCAGAACTTTCTCCATGGCTTGTAGATGGCTGTCTTTCCACAAGACCTTCTTTTCATAAGGACACCAGTCATATTGGAATATACTCCAGTGTGACCTCATTTTTAGCTAATTACATCCGCTACAACCCCTTTCCAAATAGAGTCTCACTCTGAGGTTCTGGGGGTTAGCACTATACAAGTGAGCTTTGGGAGGAACACCATACAGCAGGAATAGTTGGAGGGAAGGTCTTCTAAGAGGCCAAGCCTTGAATTTAGTTGAAGATGAGAAGGAAGAGCAGTTCAAGAGAGGCGAGCCAGCAAGATGGTTCAGGAGAAGAAACAGAAGGTGTCAGTGCACACAGGCATATTAAGTAAGGTGCTTGTGTGGCATGGCTCCAAAGGACATGTCTTGACAGGGCTTGAATGTGGTGTGGGAATGACACTGACCGCGGTAGAGAGCAGTGGAGAATTTTATACATATTCCTGTTTCAATTTTAGAAATATTACTCTGGTAGAGTACATCATGTCCACCAGCAGGATCCCATCATATGAGCATACTGTTTTCATTCTACTCTCTGAGTTCTCTCAAACTCTGTTGCCTTTCATTATCCTCTAAATAATTTAATTCAATAACAATTTCATTTCAGTAAGAAATGAACAAATTTCATTTATGGCATTTATTACAACATGAATCAGAATAAGTATTTAAATATTCAGAATATTATAAATTGTTATTCGAAATTGTACTTTTGATATTGTATCAAAAACTAACAATAAAAAATTCAGAATTATAGCAAAATCAGTTTTAAAATAGCCTTTAATTCTGTCATTTCAAGCTTTCATAAACCTTTCATTTAACAATTGTTAAATCTGTAAATGCATTCTCACATGCCTTTAACTTACTTGCAGAAGGATTCTTAAATTAATTCTTCTTTTATTTAACTCTTTTTTCAGCCCGAGGGTGACATCAAGCAGATTAGTACATTTCATGAATCTCTTAAAATCTTACCAATTATAAAGTAACTGCCAGAGCAACTTAGTTGATTAAAAGATGATCACTGCAAAACCCTATTTGTTTAGTTGAGTCTTAAAATTGCATCCTTTGTTTTAAGTATCCTGAAGGCACAGGAACAACTATAATCAGCATTAATTAAAATATTAATAAACTTAGACAGTATCAGAAGTTATCTGTAGTTATGATTGAAAAGTGTGTACAAAGCAGCATGAAATGTCATTTAAAAACGCTCTCTGTAAGTTTGTGTCAGATTGAAAAGATGAGTCTGTATCCATGTCTTGTGAAGGGTACCATATACGTCACATTGCAAAGGCAAAGAGTTCTCCAAAATAAGACAATTACATGGAAAATGCTTTAGTACCTACTAAAGGTCCTACTCAAATTGTGTGTGTGTGTGTTCCAATCAACCTTTATGGAGACTAAAATTTGAATCTCATGTTATTTTCATGCATTATGAAATGGTATTTTTCTCTTGATTTTCATTTCAGCCATTTTAAAGTGCAAAAACTACTTATACTTACATGGGCTATACAAACACAGGCAGTAGCCCACAGGTAACCTCTGGTTTACAAAATAGAAATTCTGATAAGTATTGCCAAGTTAACCTTTATATAAGCTGTGTCACTGCATTTTTCTTTCTTTTTCTTTTTTTTCTTTTAAAGATATGGGGCACAATTCAGGATTAGGCATGCAAGTGGCCATTGTACAGGTTATGTTTCAGCCTTCCTTTGGACCCCACTTTGCCTGGTTTAAGATCAGGTACCCTTATTGATGTTATATGCCTCTTTCCTTCCCCTGGCAGTGTCCCATTAATGCCAATCCCCTTCTTATAGTGTTATGGCAAATATTCATGATCCACTTATGAGTGAGAACAAGTGGTACTCAGTTCTTTGTTTCTATATTTACATACTGTATAGACTGTATTTATAGGGTGACATCAAGCAGATTAGTACATTTCATGAATCTCTTAAAATCTTACCAATTTTAAAGTAACTGCCTAGATTTATACCCAGAGCAACTTAGTTGATTAAAAGATGATCACTGCAAAACTCTGTTTGTTTAGTTGAGTCTTAAAATTGCATCCTTTGTTTTAAGTATTCTGAAGGCACAGGAACAACTATCAGCATTAATTAAAATATTAATAAACTTAGACAATATCAGAAGTTATCTGTAGTTATGATAGAGTATTATAGACTCAAAATTCATCCAAGTTGCTGAGAAGTCCATATGTTTGTCCTTTTTTAGGGCTGCATAATATTCCATAGTGTATATGTACCACATTTTTTTATCCAGTCCAGTTTCAATGGGCAGCACAGTTGGTTCCATGTTTTTGCTATTGTGAACAGTGCTACAGTAAACATTCATGTGCAGGTATATATTTGGTAGGACAGTTTGAGTTCCTCCAGGTATATTCCCAGCAGGGGGATTGCTGGGTCACAGGGAGGGTCAATTTCTAATACTTTTAGAAATTGCCACGTTGTTTTCCATAGAGTTTGAACTAGTTTGCATTCTCACCAGCAGTGTAGAAGTATTCCCTTTTCCACATTCTTGCCAGCATCTGTTGTTTTTTGTTTTGTTGATGTTGGCCATTCTTACAGGGATTAGGTGGCATCTCAGTGTGGTTTTGATTTGCATTTCTCTGATAATTAGTGAGGCTGAGCATTTTTTCATGTGTCTGTTGGCTGCCCATATGTCTTCTTTTGAGAAGTGTTTATTCATGTCTTTTGTCCACTTTTTAATGGAGTTTTTGTTTTTTTTCTTTCAGCACATTTGAGTTCCTTGTAGATCTGGAATATTAGGCTTATGTCAGATATTCAGTTGGCAAGTATTTTTTTCCATTCTGTGAGCTTTCTCCCCAGTCGCTTGATGGTTTCTTTGGCTTTGCAAAAGCTTTTCAGTTTAATGAGGTTCCACTTATCTATCATATCTCCTAAGGCATGAACTTTTGGGGTTTAATCAGGAATCGGTTGCCTATTCCAATCCATAAAGGTGTCTCCTGTGTTTTCTAAGGTTCTTATAGTTTGAGGTTTTATGTTTAGGTCATTGATCAATTTAGAGTTGATTTTTTATGTTTAGGTCATCGATCAATTTAGAGTTGATTTTTGTGTATGGTTATAGGTAGGAGTCCTATTTCAATCTTCTGCAGTGGTCAGCCAGTTTTCCGAGCACCATTTACTGAATAGGTTCTCTTTTCCCCAGTGGTTGTTGATGAAGGCTTTGTTGAAGATGAGTTGGTTGAGAAATTGAGGTTTTACTTCTGGAATCTCTACCTGTTCCATTGGTCTATATGCCTATTCTTGTACCAATATCAGACTGTTTTGATTATTATAGCCTTATAGTAACATTTAATGTCTAGAAGTGTGATACCTCCTGCTTTGTTTCTTTTGCTAATGATTGTTTTGCTTATACGTGGTCATTAACATTTCCATATGAATTTCTGTATTGTTGTTTTGAGATTGGAGAAGAATGAGGTTGGTAATTTAATGGGTATTGCATTGAATCTGTGTATTGCCTTTTGTAGGATGGACATCTTAACAATGTTGATTCTTTCTATCCATGAGCATGGAATAAATTTCTATTTGTTTGTGTCTTCATGGATTTCTTTGAGCAGTGTTTTGTAGTTTTTGTTTTAAAGGTCTTTCACTGTAAACCACTTTCACTGGTTAGGAAGATGCCACGGTTATTCATTTTCTTTGTGGCTTTTGTGAACAGGATTGTGCTTTTTATTTGGTTCTCTGCCTGTTTTTGGTGGTGTATAAGAATGTGGCTTTCTTTTCACATTTATTTTGTATCCTGAAACTTTTCCAAAGTTCTTTCTCACTGCAAGGAGGTTTTTGACAGGTTCTCTTGGATTTTTGAAGTATAGGATCATATCATCAGCAGAGCAATAACTTAACTTCTTTTCCTATTTCGATACCCCTGATTTCCTTTTCTTGTCTAATTGCTGTAGCTAGGACTTCCAATACAATGTTGAAAAGGAGGTGTGAGAGTGGGCAGCCTTATCTTGTTCTAGTTCTCGGGGAAATGCCTCCAATTTCTGTCCATTTAGCAATATGCTGGCTGTGGGTTTATCGTAGATGGCATTTACTATTTTGAGTTATGTTCTTCTTATACCCAGGTGCTTGAGGGCTTTTTTCAGAAGGAATGCTGGATTTCATCAAAAGCTTTTTCTGCATCTAATGATATAATCTTGTGGTTCTAGTTTTTATATCTGTTGATATATTTAATTACATTTATGTTCTTATGGATATTGAACCAGCCCTGGATTTTAGGGATGAAGCCTACTTGGTCACGATGGATGATTTTTGAGTTGTGTTTTGGATCTGATTTGCATAATCTTTTTAAGAATTTTTGCATCTATGTTCATCAGTGATACTGGCCTGTAGTTCTCTTTTTTTGTTGAATCTTTACCCAGTTTGGTTATCAGTATGATGTTAGCTTCGTAAAATTATTTAGAGAGAGTTCCATCTTTCTCAATTGCCTAAAATACTTTCAATAGGATTGGTATTGGCTCCTCCTTGTATGTTTTGCAGAATTCTGCTGGAAAGCCATTTGATCTTGGGCTTTTTTTTTTTGTAGGTAGTTTTCTTATGACAGAGTCAATTTCCTGGGTTGTTATTTGTCTATCTAGTGTTTCAGTGTCTTCTTGTTTCATCCTTGGGAGGTTGTGATGTCAGAAAGTCCTCTATTTCGTTTAGGTTATCTAGTTTGTTTCCATATAGATATGCATGGTAATCTCATAATCTTTTGTGAGTCTATTGTGATTTGATCTTTTGAGTTTCTTATTGTGTTTATTTGGACTTTTTCTATCTTGGTCATTCTGGCTAGGGGTCTCAACTTTGTTTATCCTTTTTGTTTGTTGA
The DNA here is from genome assembly GCF_000164805.1 of Carlito syrichta. Taxonomy (NCBI): domain Eukaryota; kingdom Metazoa; phylum Chordata; class Mammalia; order Primates; family Tarsiidae; genus Carlito; species Carlito syrichta. Next base: position 314,892 of record NW_007246691.1, on the reverse strand, counting down.
TTTTTTTTCTATGTCCCATATTTGGGCTTTTACTTTAGTGATCTGGATTCTTCAACTAAAGTTAGGGTTTTGGTGGTCTTGCCTTTCCAGCTCTCTTAGGTGATTTGTTAGGCTGTTAACTTGTGATATTTCCATTTTCTTGATATGTGTTTGTAGAGATATAAATTCCCCTCTTAGAACTGTTTTCATGGCATCCCAGAGGTTTTGATGTTTCTTTGTGTTCACTTATTTCCAGGAATCTTTTAATTTCTGTTTTGATTTCTGTGTTGACCTAGGAGTTGTTCAGCATCATGCTGTTTAGTGTTCACGCCTTTGTGGGTTTAGCAGAAATTTTGTTGGTGTTGATTTTTATTTTTATTCCTCTGTTGTCTGAGAAGGTGCATGGCAGTATTTTGATCTTATGAAATTTGTTTATGCTTGATTTATGGCTGAGGTTGTGGTCAATCTTGGAGTACATCCCATTTGGTGATGAGTAGGATGTATATTCTGTGGTTGTTGGTTGGCATGTACCGTGGGTAACTTTTAAGTTCATTTGGTCAAACATCAAGTTAAGGTTCTGGATCTCTTTGTGTATTTTTTTTGCCTTGATGATCTATCTATGGTTGTTAGTGGGGTATTTAAGTCCCCAGCTATGAGAGTGTCAGAGTCAATATCTTTTTTTAGTTTACTTAGTAGTTGCATTATAAACACTGGTGCTCCCTACTCAAATCTGTGGACGAAAGTGTGGAGTAAAGTATTTCACATAAGGTGGACATTTTCCAAAAACTAGATATCATTCAGGAATATACTCAAATTTTTTAATAGAAATTATTTTATTGAACCACATCTAAAAGTACTTACATATCTCTGGCTTATCACTAGATCATGTTGAATCATTGATCTTTGTCTTGATAGTTCACTCATCATTAACAACATAAATCTTGGACTACAGTATAAAAATTTATCAGGAGACACTAAGGTATAAGAACATCATGTGAATAATTTATTCATGGGTTAGATAAATGATTGGACAGAGGTTCCTCCCAAACCTGAAAGTCTGCCAATTAAGTAGCCTTTATTCAACTACTTCTGCTCCATTGTTTTATTCTATGTCTTTATATAAACAAGGTTTCAGATATTATTCCAGAAGCTTATTACTGTAGGTTGCCACCTTATGAAAGTTAGATCTTTGAGAGTATCCTGTTGCTTGGAAGTTTATTTCTTCATGCTGCTCCTGGCTAAGATTTACAACTTTGTGAAAGCCAAGCTTTTCAAGAAATATAGCTGGGATTGTTTATTATTGAACCCTTTCCTGAATGTTGGATAATTTTAATTTAATGTTGTCATTTGCTTTGTATTGTCTTTACAGATATATTTCCATATTTCAATAAACCACTAGACAGAAATTTCAAGAGAGGATGTGTAGAAAAAAAAGGATAGAAGGACTAAAGTATGGTTGTTCATCTATGTGATATAATGAAGAGAGATTTTAAATGAGCTTGTAAATGCCACTGCTTAGTACAAATCTCTCAAGAAATTTTTTCTAGTTTAAACCTATAATGCATAGGCTGGCGTTCTTTACAGCATTTAGTGTTAAGATGACAATAATATTAGTTAAGAGTAAGAGTACAAGAAAAGCAGCGATATTTATAGTCTGGAAGAGTTAGAGAATATTTTTGAATGAAGACAAATCTAAACTTTAGTAAGGGCTTCAAACTCAATTTCTAGGGATTTTGTTTAACAGCACACACTGTGTACTGAAAGACAATGATCTAATATTATATTTATTATCCAAGAAGTTCAAGTTCACAGGTTTTGTAACATCAGCTACTGTGATTTTTTTTTTTGAGTTGGAGTCTCACTCAGTCGCCCAGACTGGAGTGCAGTGGCCGC